>NC_136489.1:161304735-161419735 GCF_053919585.1 Euprymna scolopes | reverse complement strand
GAACATATGTATAAAATCTTTAACATTTTTGTATTTAAAAAAAAAAAAGGAAAATCTTTTTTAATTCCAAACATTTTAAAATTATGATGTTGCTCAATCAAAACAATTCAATAAGGTAAATAATTTTTAAATTATAATTATTAAATAAGGTAAATAATTTTTAAATTATAATTATTCAATAAGGTAAATAATTTTTAAATTATAATTATTAAAGAAGGTAAATAATTTTTAAATTATAATTATTAAAGAAAAAAAAATACAAAACTACCCAATAAGTTGTTAATAGAGCATGATTTGATAAAGGAATGAGGGATGTTATGCCTGGGAGACAAAAAATACCATTCAATGTCATGATGTCAACAACTTGTTTTGAACGTAATCTATCTTTGTGTTTATATTACATAAAATCTTTTGCTAAGATTGCTGGAAAAATGCTTGGCCATTCCACTGCTCCAGAAAAACCCGACTTTTAATGCAATCCAATACCTGTATAAGAACCAGATTTGTCTTAACATGCAGTGTTTTTGTTGTATCTGGGAAGCTGCCACTCGGAGAACTTTTTCTTGACAGTTTCAGTTAAATAAAAACAGTTTTCTTATAAGTGATGGCAAATTTCCTTTTATCTTCTTCATCAACATCATCATAAGTTTATTGTCTGTTTTACATGTTAGCATGCATTGGACGATTTTTAGAAATTGACTAGTGGGGGGGGGAAGCTTTGCTCAGTCGTAAAATATGCATGATATGATATTTTAATTCGTCCACATTTCGTATATATTGCTGTAGAGTTGTGATTTCAAAAGTAAAAAAAAAATAAATGTATTTGGGTACCATCAGCTAGAATCGAAACCGAAAGCAAATCTGTAGCATTCAAAGCTGGTGATGTTACCACTGTACCACTGTGACACGCATATGAACTGATTAAAAATAAAAAATAAACTTAAGATAAATGTACAAAATGTATAAAGATTTTTTTTTCAATTTTGACCAATTTTTGACCCCTTAAAAACTATTTTAACTGACTAAAAACCCCTAAAAGAACGGTTTGTAAAAAATCCAATCAGTTGAGGCCCCTAGTGTCGCTCTGCGACTTTTAGTTTTGAAGAAGATACAGACAGAGAGACAGACAGAAAGACTTTTATATATTAGATTTACAAATTAATCTATCTCTGCCTAGGTCTCTTTAGGTTTCTTTATCACTATAGTTTCCTTGGCTTTTCGCTGTGAACTAAACCTACTACAACTGTTCTACATCTGTTAACCCAAAAACTGTCATCCATTCTTTCAATATGGCTATACAATTGAAATCTCTTTTTCTGCACATATCTCTCTGCGCTGTCCAGATTTGATCTTCCTCTGAGGTTATCAGATTTAAGCCAACCTTTCACATTCACATTATGCAGCCATTGTATCATTCTCATGTCATTTCTTGGCATGCAACACATGTCCTCAACACTTACTGATTAGGTTTTACCGCCATGTATAACTGCATACACTGACCTAATAAACTCTTCTTTATATTGACAGTGGTAACTCTCTGTTGGTTAGTAATGACAGAAGTTCCCTGAGCTTATTCCATCAACGCCTAATTTCTGCAATCGCTTTAACACTGCTCACTTACTGTACTCCAATACCATCACAAAGGTGACAAAACTTCTAAACAACCGCAATAGCTTTGCCATCCAAAGAATTTTCTCCATATCTGAGTTTTTATTCGTCTCCATAGTCTAATGCTTTTTGCGCACAAACTTCTTATAATCCAGTAAGTTTATTGCACGTCTAAAGTACTCAAAGCTTATGAGTATCACAGAAAATTAAGTTACACTTGACTCCCTTTTTGTAACGTTACCTGACAACCAACACATTGTAATCTCGGTTACAAAGGAGACAAAGAATAGAAAAGAAATTCAACTTTTTTTTTTTTGTAACGACGATATTTATTTCCTCATTCTCTCATTACCGCTGTGTCATCACCCACGTGATCGTCTTCTCAAGTGTCATTCAAACGGCTCACGTGATCTTGAATGTTCTCCCTGTCTCTAATGTGATCTCGTTTTTTTAAGTCTTTATTTTTCCCTACCGGTGACGTCATTTCGGATGCATTTGCATACGTGCGCCCGCGCTACGTTGCATTTCCACAAACTGAGAAGGGAAACTTTTATCATTTTGGAGCCGTTCCAATGTTACGCTGATCATCGTTTTGGTATTGATCACATTCGCTTTCAGACGTTTACTTTCCATAACATTCCTTTCTAAGTCTTTTAATTAAACAATTTGGTCTTCCAGATCAGGCTGTCTGAAGATATTGGCTTCCTAAGATGAAACGCACGTAACATTGATGCTTTTTGTTTTTCTACTTCTTTTTGCAAAACTTCATTATGTTCTACAAAAACAACAACCCACCTCCCTTCGCCTTTTTCTTCTTTTCATTTCCTCTTCCACTTTCTATCTCCCCCACTTCCTGACTGGTTTCCTAACTTAAAATGTACCAAATATTGACACTGTAACCCTTTTCCCTCTTCCATTGCAAAACTCATTCATGTTCTGCAGGGCAGGAAACAAAAACGATAAACTCCACTCTAAAACAATCAAACCAAACCAAACACTACAAACTAGCGATTGAAGATACAAAGAGCTTGAAAAATAAAAATCTTCTACAAAATAACTGGATGCAACATAAATACTATTTCCAAAATAACTGGATTCAGCATTAAATAACCTGAAAAGGGTTGATATGCCGTAAAACAAAACAACCAAACCTTCCATTGTTTAACAAGCAAATATTAAATTATCAACATACAACATCTCTTTTGGACAATTTACATTTTCCTATTTGCATGCCTCCCCATGAGAGTAAAATTAAACAAACATTTTTGTTTAATGTGGGGAAAATCCAGCTCCCTCCAAAAAGATTTTAATTTAGCAATCAAACTTTCCACTGTTTCACAGGCAACTACAAAATCATCAGACATCTATAATATAAATCTCACCTGCCTGTTTAAATGTCTGTATGTATGTCTGCCTAAAACTTTCGATAGGCAACGGACTTTCACGAGTTTGATATCATTTTGAAGCTCGACCTTTTGGACGACAAATATCGAAAAATTGGCTAAAAACATTAATTCTTTCATCATCAACTGGGCATTTTTCTACAAGGAGGGGGTCGCTTTTTTTATCAATATTTTTTTAAAGTCATCCCCTCTTTTCGATAGACTGGTCTTAATTTAAACCTTTGCCACTTCCGGTTTGGTGATAGATGCATGTTTTTTTTTTTTTTTTTTTCACGTTCTTTTCCTCTTTTCTTTTTTTAACACACACCTCCAAACACTCAGGGGGGGTTCAGTATGAAACTCTTTGGATAATGCTTCTAAAATAAAAAAAAAAGCAGTAGACTCTGTTCAGAACTGTGATGTAGTCCTATTTTAACATTAAAGCTGTCACTAGATGTACTGTTAAATTGAACGTGAATTTGAGCATTGTTTTTTTTTTATAATAATGCTTCATGTGATGTTTTCTGCTGTATTGGTTATTCTTGCTGTTTTCTTCTAGGGGAGGTATTTCTTTGAAGCCTCCGGCTGACATGGACAAAATGAGAGCAGACATGGGAGGAGCTGCGTGTGTGGTTGGAACACTTTTTGGAGCTGCTAAACTTCAGTTGCCAATAAATCTAAAAGGTGAGAAAAGAAAAAGAATTTATGGTGCTTATGTATTTTTGGTACCGCGCTGTTTTTAAATAGTTTTTTTTTATTTTAGGTTAAATTCAAGTTTCACAATATCTTTTCTTTTTTTTTTTTTCATTAAATTGTAAGGTGGAAACACAGATTAGTTACAAAACACCCTCCCCTCCCATGTTAAGAATGGCTTTCGAAATAATGTTATTATTTCAACGCGGTACCACAAATACGTAAATACCGAATTTATAGTATAGTTCTTTGTGTGCATGTGTGTGTGCAGGGTTGGCCATAAGTCGTGCCAAAGATAAAGTACGACAGAATTTAGAACAACCCCTAAATTCTTGAGGTTTGACAAAGGGGTAGCTTCAAGTAAAGCTGAGTTGAAAGTGCATATAAGGAACGGTTATAGATGTTTTGAGTAACATTATCTGGAAGCTGAGTAAGAAGAGTTTAAAGAAGAAGAAAAAGAGAGGATGGCCATGATTAAATAAAACTTTGCCTCACTCGGAGATGTGGAAAGTGAGGCCGATAAAATCATCGAAAAGAAGTAGAAATGTGAAAAAATTTATATCAGAATTTCAATATTTTTGCAATCGAGCAGCCCCGTAACTCCTACTTATTTTTTCCTTTAGTTCTCATATTCCGTGAGCGATGTTTCTAACAAAAGGGGAAGAATTGCCATTTTCTGGGTCGGATCTATCCATCACTCATTTATTGTTTACTAGCGGGGATACTTGACATTGCCCGGGTGTGAAGAGGTTTTATCGTATTGGTATTGAGCAACCTAGCCCTAAAAAAAAATGTTTCAATCAGTTGAGTACCCGTGCGAGAAACAAGCAAAAAAAAACTAACCAACCCCCTAAAAATATGAAAACAGCAGCAAGTACCTATGCGAGTGCAAAAAAAAAAAAAAAAAATTAGCCGCAGTGGCCAGGCTCGAACCTGTAACACTAAGAGGAAAAGGTGGGGGGAAAAAAGTCAACAGTTTAGCCGTCGCGCACACGGCAACATACGACGTCGCGGGCTTTCAAAATAAGCTCAGTTATTGCAAGGCATATGATGACTTTGCAAAAATGTTGACGCAAAATCCAACCCCTCCTTGGAAAAAAACGGCCCAGTTGACCAGCACAGAATTTTTTTTGGCCAATTTTTGGATATTTGTTGTCCGAGAGAGTGATCTTTCTAACGATACCAATTTTGTCAGTATTCGTCGCATCTGTCAAAAGTTTTTGGGAGACATACACACACACACGCACACACACATGCACACACACACATTTTGCCTTTTATATATTTAGACTAGCAGGGCTACCCGGCGTTGCTCGGGACCGTATAAACAATGAAAAAACAAAAGCAGATATTGAACATATGTTTTATTAGGGGAGAGGAATCTTTCATCTCTATGTATTATTTGTTTTATCTACCCTAGGACTGGTATTGTTCATGTTTTATCCCTAGCATAGGTAATTTACAGCATGTATATGAAATTGTTTTACCTTAGGGAGAAGAGAACAGGTAATATACAACATAATGTGTCTATATTACATCCCTGGCAACGCCTAGAAACCAGCTAGAACATGTATTTCAGTCAATCTATATTACATCCTGGGCTATGCCGGGAAACCAGCTAATCTCTATTTAGTGACTTGACCACCAAAATACCTCCCTAAGTGTGTCCTTTCTTTTGAACTTATTAGATATAGGTATCTAGAAATGTGTGTGAAATTTTGTTGAATGCATTGTTCACTATGATTTTCTTATTGTTCTACACAATATCAACTGTAGCGAAATAAAACAGTAAACTTAGTGTAGTGTTAGAATAAAGAGCAAAGGAAAAAATTAGAATCATATTCTGTAATTGCAAATCTAAATTTGCTAGCGTGTACTCATTTCGTCCTTTTGTTGAGATTTCGGGTGTTGCGTAAAAACTTATTTGTTTTATCTGTTAACTGTTTTGTCTTTTATTTTGTAGCTTTCATTCCTTTGTGTGAGAATATGCCAAGTGGAACTGCTACAAAACCTGGAGATGTTGTTACTGCAATGAACGGAAAGACAATTCAGGTGAACAATAATGTTCTTTCGTATTTTAAACGAGTATTTTAATATTCATCTACATTTGGCAACAGTTTATAATTCAGTCCAATGAAAATATTTCAAGTTTTCACAGAATTTTGGGATTTCAGATTTTAGCAAATGAAAGATGTAAGCGAAGACTTCAAATTGAAAGAGCAAAAAAGCTGAAAAAAGAAGACTTGAAAATCAAAAACTGTCAAAAAAAAAATCAATTCATTAATTAGCATAAAAAACTGAAAAAGAAAATGATAAAACAAAACCTATTAAAAGTTAATGAGCTAAAGAATTTTTTTTTAAAATCAAAAGTCATATAATGCATCCATTTTTAAAATTTTAAAATAGTTTATTTTGAATCTTTCATATGTTATTTTATAGCTTCCATGGCCTGCTAATATTAGCAGACCATGGTTTCAACATAGATTATTGTATTACAAATGTTTTTCATTTTTAATTTGTTATACATACATACATACATACATACATACATACATACATACATACATCAAATTTTAGTCATTCAATAAATTTTAAAATTTATGACGTGAAATGGTTAAATTTCAAATCAAAATATTTTTATTATTCTATGTAAGAGTAAGACAAAGAATACATTTGAAATATTATAACTCCTTATCCTTTATTCTGAAGTGTGTGTGTTTATATATATATATATATATATATATATATATATATATATATATATATATATATATATATATTGAGACAAGTGTTCTTGAAAAGCACGGAATTTCTCTGTTTCACTAAAATAGCACTTGTCTCAATATAGATAGATAGATAGATATATTCAAGCATGTCTGATTGAACACGATATTTATTTTTTTTCCAATTTTTCTGGATATCTTTTCCATTCGCCGAGCAGCCTTTTTATATCGGCTGGCTTGTTGCATAAAATGGCACCCAAAAGTTGTTGTTCAGCCATATTCTTCTCAAGCGCTTTCTATTCTGTACATCCGATTATCATCAGGAGCAGTTGTTATTTTCTTTTTTGTTTCCTTTGAAGCTTGGTGTAGGATGGTTAGGGGCGAATTATTTTTATTTTTAATTTCGATTTTCTTGTTTTATAGCTTGTTTATTTAGTTTCTTGTTAAAAAAAAAATAACTACGGAAACAACGGAAGAAAGAATATCTCTATCGTGTTCAATCAGACGTACTTGAATAATAACTTGCTGCCAAAATATACAAATATATATATATATAATTATTTTTTTAATATAATAATTAGATACCTACAGACACTAGTGTTTCATCCTTTCGGGATTCTTCAGTGCAGGGTGTCACGATTAACACCAGCCGAACGATTCGAACCCCGCAACACGAGACATCTCTGGCTCGATTATATATTGATTTAAAAAAAATATACTTTTGTTAGTAAAAAACAAAGTTGTTGTTTTTTTTTTTTTACAATTTAAAAATTATGGAATTTTTTTTAGCTCAAATATCACCAGAACCAACCACAGTCTTTTCGATTTTTCATCAAATTTTTCAAATAATAATCGACTTTAATATCAATACAAAATATTTCAAGGATTTCTGAAAATTGTTACTTTCATCTCATGCAATAAAATAGTATATTTATTTATTTATTTATTTATTTGCCAACTGTTATCCTCATCTTCATAATTGTTGTTTCACCATGTTTCGGCCAACTATTCCTCTAGCCTTCTTCAGATGGTAACCATGACGAGATAGGAATGTTGAGTGATTACTGCTTTCCATAGTTGTTGTTGTCTCACCGCATTTTTTGGCCAACTAATCCTCTGGCCTGCTTTAGGTAGGATTAAAACCACTATCTTGACAGTGTTCACCTGAAACTGTAGAGACTCAACAACTCTATCCACTGTGCCATGGGCCCCAATAAAAATAAATATGCAAATTATTCATCTCAAAGTATTCCAATGAAAATAATAAAATAGTACATCTCCACTTGAGTAATCGAACCTGTTGGAGTGAAAAGTTTTTCAATCTATACCAAAGTGTTTATTTGTAGCAGCACGTATTTGACATTCAAGCCGTGGAAGGTAGAATCATGGTGGATGGTGCATCCTGTTTATTTTTAACATTTCTTACATGAAAGCTATTTTTAATATTTTTTTGTTGATAAAATCCTCTGATCAAAAACTATATGATTCTATTAGCAAAAAAATATTTCTTGCCAGTAAATGTTCAATGTGAGGAGAGAGATAAAAAAAAAAAAGAAAAAAGAAAAACAAGTGAAGCATGCATGGTCCCTCGTGAATGCACAGTGAACAAGCCATAAAAAAAATGTTCACCCCCCCCCCAATTTAGCCATAAAATTCCCTAGGGGATGTCAAATCTTGCTGAAAATGAACAAACAGTGCAGTTTTAGGCCTTAACATATGTAAATTTGAGTTCTGCACCATGCAAAAAAAGAAATGACTAAGTTCATCATTTGCCCCCTCCATCGCCCCCCCCCCCATTTAGCTCCAAATGTCCCCAAGGCCTTAACATATTTAAATTTGAGTTCAGCACCATGCAAAACTGCTAAATAGACATACACAGAAAATTTTGGGCAAATATGGTAAAATAGTCCCAAAAATGGAATGTTTTTATTAGCTCTAAAAGAGCCCCTGGGGCACACCCAAGAGTTATCGCGAAGTATAGACAAACAAAATTATATAGAAATCAGTTAATTACAACTTTTCAGAAAGTTTTATAAAAATCCAAGGCATCAATTTTTTTTTTTTAATAAGCATAAAAGTGTCAATTTTAGCCATTTTACCCCGAAAGGCACCCCTAGTGGGGCAACTGGAGTTTTCCGGGAAAATCTGTTCTGTTACTTTTTTACTCATATCATGTTTAATGTTTGCGCAAAATTTCAAAAAGTTTCAAGGCGTAGTTATTGAGAAAAGTGCGGACAGACGAGGGTGAATTTACAGGTCGCCCCTCTATTTGACGAAAAAACGTTTCATATTTAGATATCTATTATTTTAAACGTTTCAGTTAAGTCTAATCTTAAAAAAATGTAATACAATTTTGATCTGTTTTCTATTTGTTCTCAGTTTCTTCTTTTATCATTCCTGTAGGTTGACAACACGGATGCTGAAGGCCGATTGATTTTGGCTGATGCTTTATCTTATGCCTGCACTTTTAACCCTCAGTTTATCCTTGATATGGCAACGTTGACTGGTGAGTAGCAGTATTTTTTTTTGGAGGGGGGGGCAATCGTTTCTTCAAATCTATATATCTATAAAAGTGAGAATGTGTGTGTGTAGGGACACTTCATTATATTTTTGCACCAACCTAATAGAATAGAAAGCTTTCTGGCATTTACGGACCTTAACAGTGAAGGGGTGAGATTTTTTTTATTATAACAAAAACAAATATTTTATTTTGAATCAATTTCACTGAATTTTATATTTAATGTTGATCAATATATTTTTTAATCGTGAATGAAGGAAGAGGTTTTACTCCCTAATTCAGATGTACTCATACTCTGCTTATGGACAAAAATAAAAGATGTGGTACAGACTAGAGAAGAAGCTGAATCAACCCAACCAGAATGAATGTCGTCATTGTTGCAATGACATTCATCCTGGTTGGGTTGATCCAGCTTCTTCTGGAACAAATTTTTTTTTTTTCTGCTAAATTTGATATTTTTTGTCACTGTTATTATAAAATTATTTCTTTCACGTTTTTTTTTTTTTTTTTTTCAAAGGTGCCATGATCATCGCCTTGGGCTCTGCAGCTGCTGGCACATTTACCAATTCCTCAGAACTTTGGAAATTATTGCATAAGGTAAAGAATAACATCACTTTATTGATCAAATTCTTATAATAAAACAAAAACAAAAAGAATTGATACATCAAGTGCTTGAGATTGGAATATTGTTTTCTTTTTAATGATAGATGAAGAATTGGCTGAAAATCCCAACTCTGGAATTGAGTTTTAAAAAAGAACAAACTCTAACTCCCTAACTCAGTTTTTTAAAATACATTTTATAAATGTCATTAGATTCATTGAGATTATAGTATAATTTTATTTATTTATTTTTTTTTTAAGATCTGTATAAAATTTTAAGAATGTTTCATTTTATAAGAAGGATATTGTTGGTTGCTTGCAGCATTGTATATAGGTTAAAAGATGTGTTTGAAGGCTTACAATGCAGAAAGCGGGACAATTGTTGAATACAGGATAGGTAAATTAATAATTGCTAATATTGACAAATTCAATAATTTTCAATTTTAATATTTATTGGTGTGAATGGCTGTATCTCGTCGTTGTTGATGGTATAAAGTTTACAAATTTTTTGAGATGTACGGCTTCCTGGCTGTAATCCAGTTGCTGTTGATGGTATAAAGTTTACAAATTTTTTGAGATGTACGGCTTCCTGGCTGTAATCCAGTTGCTGTTGATGGTATAAAGTTTACAAATTTTTTGAGATGTACGGCTTCCTGGCTGTAATCCAGTTGCTGTTGATGGTATAAAGTTTACAAATTTTTTGAGATGTACGGCTTCCTGGCTGTAATCCAGTTGCTGTTGATGGTATAAAGTTTACAAATTTTTTGAGATGTACGGCTTCCTGGCTGTAATCCAGTTGCTGTTGATGGTATAAAGTTTACAAATTTTTTGAGATGTACGGCTTCCTGGCTGTAATCCAGTTGCTGTTGATGGTATAAAGTTTACAAATTTTTTGAGATGTACGGCTTCCTGGCTGTAATCCAGTTGCTGTTGATGGTATAAAGTTTACAAATTTTTTGAGATGTACGGCTTCCTGGCTGTAATCCAGTTGCTGTTGATGGTATAAAGTTTACAAATTTTTTGAGATGTACGGCTTCCTGGCTGTAATCCAGTTGCTGTTGATGGTATAAAGTTTACAAATTTTTTGAGATGTACGGCTTCCTGGCTGTAATCCAGTTGCTGTTGATGGTATAAAGTTTACAAATTTTTTGAGATGTACGGCTTCCTGGCTGTAATCCAGTTGCTGTTGATGGTATAAAGTTTACAAATTTTTTGAGATGTACGGCTTCCTGGCTGTAATCCAGTTGCTGTTGATGGTATAAAGTTTACAAATTTTTTGAGATGTACGGCTTCCTGGCTGTAATCCAGTTGCTGTTGATGGTATAAAGTTTACAAATTTTTTGAGATGTACGGCTTCCTGGCTGTAATCCAGTTGCTGTTGATGGTATAAAGTTTACAAATTTTTTGAGATGTACGGCTTCCTGGCTGTAATCCAGTTGCTGTTGATGGTATAAAGTTTACAAATTTTTTGAGATGTACGGCTTCCTGGCTGTAATCCAGTTGCTGTTGATGGTATAAAGTTTACAAATTTTTTGAGATGTACGGCTTCCTGGCTGTAATCCAGTTGCTGTTGATGGTATAAAGTTTACAAATTTTTTGAGATGTACGGCTTCCTGGCTGTAATCCAGTTGCTGTTGATGGTATAAAGTTTACAAATTTTTTGAGATGTACGGCTTCCTGGCTGTAATCCAGTTGCTGTTGATGGTATAAAGTTTACAAATTTTTTGAGATGTACGGCTTCCTGGCTGTAATCCAGTTGCTGTTGATGGTATAAAGTTTACAAATTTTTTGAGATGTACGGCTTCCTGGCTGTAATCCAGTTGCTGTTGATGGTATAAAGTTTACAAATTTTTTGAGATGTACGGCTTCCTGGCTGTAATCCAGTTGCTGTTGATGGTATAAAGTTTACAAATTTTTTGAGATGTACGGCTTCCTGGCTGTAATCCAGTTGCTGTTGATGGTATAAAGTTTACAAATTTTTTGAGATGTACGGCTTCCTTAATAATTTAAGATAAAACAAGGCATAAAGTTATACAAAATATTAATACCTTAATATTAAAATCTGAGAAAATCCATGATTGGCTGCATAAATGTAACAATTTCATTCAACATACTGATTAAAAAAAACTTTTTTATAATAATAATAATAATAAAATAATAATAATAAACAAAGCAAAACACTTCAAATCAGCAAATTTGATTTAATATTCATTTTACGTGTCGGCATTTGTTGAACTGTGTTTTAATATATCATTTTGAATTTTACGTATTGGTCTTCTTTTCAATCTCAGGAGACAATGGATACACTCTGTTAGCAGAGTTCGTACAGACTTGAAAAGTGCTTGAATTTTTACTTTTGTCTTGAAAAGGTTTTATTTTTATTATTACCTTGAAAAAACTCTTTGAAATATGGAAAATGTCTTGAAAAGGCCTTATGTCCAGTAAAAATTTGTGTTGAAATATTAAAAATAAAATGAAATAAATACTATTAAATTATTATTTTTTTAACTATTAATAAAAAATAATAAGGTTAAAATATTTTTTAAATATGGAAAATAAAACTGAAATATATCTTAGTATTGTATCATATTGTGGATACAAGAGTTATTTCTCATTTGGGGGGGGGGGTTCTTATTTCCCTCTTTTTTTTTTTTTTTTGCTCTCAGTGATAATTTTTGTGGGGGTGGTAGTGGCGGCCGCTATAAAGAAAAATTACCTCCTCCCCACCCCCCTTACTAAAAACAAAACTTTCCTTACCCGGATGGGACTTTCCGATGGGGGATCAAATTATAATAATCAAAAACAAGGCCAGCCATCTTGGTTGGAAAGCCATAAAGTTTGAGGTAAAATAAAAAACACTTAAAATTACTTAAAACACCAAATATAATGCAGATAGATAGCAAAGTAACATTTATTTGCTGTATATTTGATTTTTGTCCATGTTTTTTTTTTTTTCGAATCGCTGTGGATTGTAAAACAAACCCCAAAATTAAATTTTGAAAACTTCAATTTCGTCTTGAGATTAGCCTTTAAAAACTTTGAAAAGCCTTGAAAAAGTCTTTGAAAATGGACATTGAAAATCTGTACGAATCCTGGTAAGAATGGTTGTATGAGAAGTCTATAGTGAAGCAAAGGTTATACCTCTTGAACCAGAATTGTTTGAGTTGAGTGACAAAGAGAATTGTTTGAGTTGAATGACTGGAAACAATACCAGGATAAGCAGAGAAAGGCTATATGTGTGTCCAAAAAGTGAGGCTGAATATCTGACAATACAATATAAATAATGACTGAAAAAAAAAATTCAGTTCCAATGGTGTTTCCATATAATTTGTATCTTCTTCATGTAAAAGCTGTGAGGAAAAGACAAAATGAAAATTAGCGAAAAAATATTAAATAAATTCAACATTTTACACAATGCATAGAAAAACTCAAGTTTTTACAAAGAATGAAAGGGTAATTTTTTAATAGAAGTATATCTTATATGATATGCAAACAAAAGCCGTATAAAAAAAAAAACAAAAGCCACATAAAAAAAAAATCTTGATATGTAAGGTAGTATGCATATCATTTTGTATTCTGATCATTTTACTTGCTGGCGTATGTTGGATGACTTTAAAAAACTGACTTTTAAATTAAAATATTGAACATATTGCAATTTTTAAAGAGTGAAAATTTAATAGAAATTTGGAGAAATTAATGAAAGTCTGCAGCAATAAATAGTAACGTCTGTATTTCTTAAAAATGTGTTGTTACTGTTTAAAGCTGCTTTATGTAATTCTTTTTTGTTTTTTACATTTTCGGTATAGGGAAAAAAACAAAACACTTTAGGGCGACTTCCAGAATGTTGCTGAAACAACAAAAAAAAAAGAAAAGTTTTCATGACCTTGTCTTCTTTTTTTTTTGTTTTTTTTTTATTTATAGGCAGGAGGTCAAACTGGTGACCGTTTATGGAGAATGCCATTATTTCAACACTACACAGAAAACATGACTTCCTGTCAATTGGCTGCCCTGAACAACATTGGCAACAGTCGTGCTGGTGGATCTTGCACTGCTGCAGCATTCCTTAAAGTAAGTCCATCTGTCGTGCTGTTGTAACATAAAGGGGATCGTGTGTGCTCGTCTAATCAGAAGTAACATTGTGTGATCGTCTAGTGGTCCAGTCTATTAAATGATATGTTCATATGCCGTTGTGTGTGGGTGTGGGTGTGTGTATGGTACATGTATTTTAGACATACCTTCTTGCGTGCGTCTTGGATGTTGGTCTATCTGCAGTCATCTCATCTTGGAGAGAGACTGGTACCTGTTGGACGAAGATTCATTTCACTCCAAACGATGAATTGGTTTTATATTTTTTTATTTCACTTTCCAGATGTCTTGCAGAAGGATGGAAAGTGAATTTCTGGCTTGCATGGTTTCTCTTGGTCTCATTTCTACACACGTCAGCGCCCCCCCCCCCCCTGAAGGGGAGGAGATGTCTGTGAAGCCGTCCGTCGCCCTCTATGTCCAAACCAAATCTCTACGATTCAGCTAATCTGATCACGTGACTCGTACGCAATCCGATCAGCTGATCCTGACTTCCGGTCAACGTGTCTAAAATATAATTTACCACTTCCCCCTCTCTCTCGATCCATTCTCTAACACGTCCTCAACACCTTCATCTTGCATAACGGTTTTCAAGTGTTGTCTGCCTCGTTTGATGATCATAGAACATTTTCTGTTATTTACATCATCACATTCAGTTTAACATCCATGCTAGCATACCTTGGACAGCTTTCTAGAAATTAATTTCAAAACCAACCCATCTCTGGCCAAGTTTATTTAGCCCTCTTTCCTTCAGGTTCATTTTTATCACTTCCTATATTTGATTAACTGGTGTACAAATGAAAGCCATATAAAAAGAAATCTTAATATGTAATATTATTTTGTGTTCTGATCACAAAATAGTTTTATTTATTTATTTTTTTTTTGTGACCAACAGTTTTTATTTTGTTTTGATCAATAATGTCACAAGGATAGTTGGAGGAGATACCCCTCTGTCAGTCACAAGTCCTATACCTTCTACAGAATAGCCCATTTAAAAACCCAGAAAAAAATGTAGTAGAGAGGAGAAACATTCTTTTATTGTTCAAATTATCTGTAACATTGGTTTAATTAACTGTAGCATTGGTTTAATTAACTGTAGCATTGGTTTAATTAACTGTAATATCAGTTTAATCAACTGTAGCATTGGTTTAATTACCTGTAGCATTGGTTTAATCAACTGTAGCATTGGTTAAATCAACTGTAGCATTGGTTTAATTATCTGTAATATCGGTTTAATTACCTGTAGCATTGGTTTAATTATCTGTAGCATTGGTTTAATTATCTGTAGCATTGGTTTAATTAACTGTAGCATTTGTTTAATTACCTGTAACATTGTTTAAATTACCTGTAGCATCGGTTTAATTAACTGTAGCATTGTTTAAAATAACTGTAGCATTGTTTAAATTAACTGTAGCATTGTTTAAATTACCTGTAGCATTGGTTTAATTAACTGTAGCATTGGTTAAATTACTTGTAGCATTGGTTAAATTACCTGTAGCATTGGTTTAATTAACTGTAGCATTGGTTTAATTAACTGTAGCATTGGTTTAATTAACTGTAGCTTTGGTTTAATTACCTGTAGCATTGGTTTAACTGTAGCATTGGTTTAATTAACTGTAGCATTTGTTTAATTAACTGTAGCATTTGTTTAATTAACTGTAGCATTGGTTTAATTACCTGTAGCATTGGTTTAATTAACTGCAGCATTGATTAAATTACCTGTAGCATTTGTTTAATAACTGTAGCATTGGTTTAATTAACTGTAGCATTGGTTTAGATTACCTGTAGCATTGGTTTAATTAACTGTAGCATTGGTTAAATTACCTTTAGCATTGGTTAAATTACCTGTAGCATTTGTTTAATTAACTGTAGCATTTGTTTAATTAACTGTAGCATTGGTTTAATTAACTGTAGCATTGGTTTAATTAACTGTAGCTTTGGTTTAATTACCTGTAGAATTAGTTAATTACCTATAGCATTGTTTAAATTACCTGTAGCATTTGTTTAATTAACTGTAGCATTTGTTTAATTAACTGTAGCATTGGTTTAATTAACTGTAGCATTGGTTTAATTAACTGTAGCTTTGGTTTAATTACCTGTAGCATTGGTTAAATTACCTGTAGCATTGTTTAAATTACCTGTAGCATTTGTTTTATTAACTGTAGCATTTGTTTTATTAACTGTAGCATTGGTTTAATTAACTGGAGCTTTGGTTTAATTAACTGCAGCTTTGGTTTAATTAACTGTAACATTGGTTAAGTTACCTGTAACATTGGTTAATTTACCTGTAACATTGGTTAAATTACCTGTAACATTGGTTAACTTACCTGTAGCATTGGTTTAATTAACTGTAGCATTGGTTTAATTAACTGTAGCATTGGTTTGATTAACTGTAGCAGTGGTTTAATTAACTGTAGCATTGGTTTTATTACCTGTAGCTTTGGTTTAATTACCTGTAGCTTTGGTTTAATTAACTGTAACATTGGTTTAATTACCTGTAACATTGTTTAAATTACCTGTAGCATTGGTTTAATTAACTGTAGCATTGGTTTAATTACCGGTAGCATTGTTTAAATTACCTGTAGCATTGGTTTTATTAACTGTAGCATTGTTTAAATTAACTGTAGCATTGGTTTAATTACCTGTAGCATAGGTTAAATTACCTGTAGCATTGTTTAAATTAACTGTAGCATTGTTTAAATTACCTGTAGCATTGGTTTAATTAACTGTAGCATTGGTTTAATTAACTGTAGCATTGGTTTAATTACCTGTAGCATTGTTTAAATTAACTGTAGCATTATATAAGATGCTGGAATTGCTCCCCGTTGACATCTATTCATTTCTGGATACGTTTAACAACGTTTCCAGATACTGCCTGTAGATCTTTTCTGGTGATTCTCCTGATAGTGTTGATGATATTTATTCTTCCTCTAAGGTTCGCAGATCTAAGACTCGTATTACATATCCATCATACTCTCATATTATTTTTCTGCTCCACTGACATCATGCGACTAACAAAACTTCTCAACGACCTCAAAAGTCTCACTGTCCAGATATACTTCCTCCACATCTGAGTTCTCATCCACCTTCACTGTTTTCTTGAGCATAAACTCATTATCCTTCCGCAACGATACAAGTAATTCCCTTTCATACCACTTTAGTGGCTCCTGTGTTCTTTTTGATAAATACATATTATATTTTATACACTTTACACCCCCCCAGCACGGGTTTACAACAATAACGATCGTGTCTCTCTCTCTGTTTGTTCATCAAACCTCTTGCCAAATCGACAAATTCTTTCTTTGTTGCATCAGAGGTCAATATATGTGTACGAGCCCTTTTCCCTTCAGCTCCATTTTTATCACTTTTTTATACGTCTAGATATATTTTTTTCTCCAAGGTCATCAAATCTAAGTCTAAGACGTGCATTATATATCCATTATATCATTTCTCTGCACCACTGGCCTTGTAGAGGTACAAGATACTCTCAGTTGCGTGTATTCTTCTAGCATGATAAAGGGAACCCACCTTCTTTGCAACAGCCTTCGCAATGTCCTCAATTTGTTTGTACAAGTTCATATTGCCTGTGAATGTTAGACTGAGGAGTTTGAACGAAGAATTCTCAGGTAAGGTGTTATTTGTCATGGATATCGGTGGTTGGAAAGACATCTTGTAATTGTGAAAGGAAAGCAGCTTAGTCTTACTAGCATTAAATGTCACCATCCATTTATGACCCCATTCCATTACAGTCTGGAAGTCGTTTTCTAATGATTCTGTCATTGTCTTAGATTTGTGTACATCAGGTTTTCCCTCGTACATGCTATAGAGCATTGTATCATCAGCAAATATACCCATCTCGGACATCTCTGCATCATATTTGGTTTAACGTCTGTTTTACATGCTGCCATATATTAGACGGCATTAAAAAATTAATTTTGAAATTAATTTAGTTTTGGCCAAATCCAACTAACCCAAGAACTCTTATCCATTCTTTCATGTGACCATACCAACAAAATCTCCTGTTTTGCACACATCTGTCCATTCTATCCAAATCTTCATCTACAGTCATCAAATCTAAATCTATTTTTAAGATTCACATTACACATCCATTGTATCATTTTTGTTCATGCAACGCATGTCCTCAATCCTCATTGGCCAGGTTACACTTTGATATGTCATCACACTGCATATTAATATACTGATAAACTTTTACCTTGGTCAACACTGGTAATGCTGTATTGGTTAGTAATGGCAGAAGTTTCCTGAACGTGCAATCACATCAGCTTCTTCCTGTGCTCCAATCGTATATATCATTATGTAAGAAAATTTTATGCTTTCAAAACAAAATCCAAATGTGTAAAAGTTGCAAACAGCAAAATTACATTCCTTAAAAGTGACAAAAAAAACATTTTAAATTTTTTTACTTTTGTAATTTCTTATACTTGTTAATTCATTGAATGTTTTTTTGTAAATTGTATAAAATTATTGGTCCCCTGATTTATTGGAGAGGAACCTATGTTTTCAGTGGTGTCCGTTATTCAGGACGATTGCCAGATAACCGTCCATTAGTTTTTCCTGAAATTTTACCACAAATTGTATTTCATTAAATAGATGTGCACAGTAAAAAAATGTTTTTGCAAAAATTCCCGTTGCATCCCAGCGAGGCTCAAAAGAGGTAAAGAATGCCCCCAAATGGCCAAAAATTACATGTTTTGCCCCATAACTTTTGATCCATCCATTAGATTTTTCTGAAATTTGGCCAAAATGAGGAGCTCATTGTTCTTAATATAAATCCTGTATGGGTGACCCTGGTAAAATTCTGGTTCCCATCCCCAGATTGTTTCAGTGTTAAAAACGCCCCTTTTTGTGTTTTTTTTTCATATTTCTCAACAAAAACTTGATATGTCTGACTATAGAGCTGGGCTTGACCTTCACTCCTGATCTGAAATGGAACACGTACATCAAGTCTGTTGCCAAGGTTGCTGGAAAGATGGTGGTATCCTTCTACCGCTCCAGAAGATATCTCACTAGTGATGCAATTCTCTATCTATATAAAAGCCAAGTACATCCAAGGATGGAATACTGCTGCCACATCTGGGCAGGAGCTGCTAAAAACAGCCTATCCTGCCTTGACTGAGTACAAAATAGACTTGGCTTAGTGGGGATGCTCTTTTCTCTTCCCTGCAACCTCTCTCCCACAGAAGAGACGTTGCGAGCCTATCCTTGTTTTATCGTTATTTCCATGGCAGGTGCTCGTCTGAACTACAATCTCTGGTCTCCCCTTGTCAATCTTTTACAAAAAACACCCATCTAGCTGAATCCACTGTCAAAAACTTTCCCCACTCTTTATCTATGCCTAAATCAAAACATAGATTCCATGAACAAAGCTTCTTTCTTAGAACTGCATGCCTGTGGAACTCTGTTCCGTCTGCCTGCTTCCCTCCTGACTATAACTTGGATGTCTTCAAGTCCAACGTAAACAAATTCCTGATGAACTGCCCCCTTAAGTAGACACTTTAAATATCCACACTAACGTACTGTACTTACAATAACCCTTATCCCTGAGTGGCTTCTGGGCCTTAATAAGTGGTGACCACCTTATAAAAAAAAAAAAAAAAAATCTATATAGTGATTTTTCATGGTGGTCAACTCACATATACATGTGTTAAGGTCTGAAACTGCACTGTTATCCATTTACAATGGGATTCAGCATCCTTAGGAGCTCAAAAGAGGTAAAAAATGCCCCGAAATGGTAAAAAAATGACACCTTTTGCCCCATAGCATTTGATCCATCCATTAGATTTTCCTGAAACTTGGCCAAAATGTGGAGGCTATTGTTCTTAATATAAATTCAGTGTGGGTGACCCTGGCAAAATCCTAGTTCACATCCTTTTGGGACTTTTAGGGCTAAAAAAACATGCCTTTCTGGAACTCTTTTTTTCATATTACTCAAAAACTTGATATTTATGTCTATATAATGGTTTTCCATGGTGCTGAATTCAAATATACATGTCGTAAGATGTGAAACTGCACAGTTTGTCAATTTTCACTGGATTCGGCGTTTCCAGGAGCTCAAAAGGGGCCACAAATGCCCCCAAATTGCAAAAAATGACACTTTTAAGCCCATAACTTTTGTCTTGCCGATTAGATTTTTCTGAAACTTGGCAAAAATGTGAAGGCAACATTGGCCCTCCACACATCATTTCTTCACTATTTTTTGTTTTGTCATCTCACATGCAGTACCAGAGGAGGACCACACGCACGCGGCTTGTGTTTTTTGTAAATTGCATAAAATTGTTTTATTTGTAAATTGTATAAGCTGACTAAAATTTGATCGTCTTCAAGTCCAACATAAACTAGTTCTTGATGAACCGTTGCCTTAAGTAATCCAATTTACCAAATTTCTACTACTAAGATTGCATTATTATCCCATTGACTACTGTACATTCATTAACCCTTATCCTTGAGTGGCCTCCAGGCCTGAATAAGTGGTGACTCCTTTGTAAAAAAAAAAAAAAAATTTTAAGAAAATTTCTTTTTATATGTAAATCGTATAAATCCACTTTGCGTCTATTTATGCATTTTTTGTTTTTAATTTTGTTGCAGGAATTTGTTGGAGAAAACCAATGGATTCACATCGATATTGCAGGTGTGATGATGAACAAAGATGAAGTTCCGTACCTTGGAACGGGAATGGCAGGTAAATTAAAATGTTTTATTGAACCTGGTGTTTCATTTGAAACTTGTTATACCTACCTGACGTTGCTTGGGAATCATTTTATTTCCGTTTTGTTTTTATTTTATTTTAAACTTTCCTTACCCAATTATTTACTTTTTCTTTAAAATAGGATTTTGAAAATTATATGTAAAGATTATAGTATTATTGTCATTATTCATTGAACCAAACAGTTATACAGCTAATGTTAAGGCAATGTTGTTTTTAATTTCCTATTTAGAAAATTATTCAATATTAATATTTTCCAAAACTTTCAAACATTTAATGTACTTATTTGCCTCCCCACGAAAGCAAATTAGGCACAAGGCCGTTTTTAATGTGGGCACGAAACCAGCTCCCCTAAAAGTAGGGGCAAAAGGGGGCACTCTGATTACAAAAAATAATAATTGTCCCAGTATAGAGGGTTTCCCCTCCATTGACTGGTACAAATTATCTTAAGTGCAGCATCTGCAGAACAGATACTACACTTTGATCCCGGCCCGAAGGCCAAGAACAACAAACGTTGAATACGTGCTAAGAATTTTAAAGCCAAAAATGACAGTTTTAATATTTTTAAATTTCTTTCAAATTACAAAAGATTGTGCAGTAATTCACTCCACTTTTAACTAAAAGATTAAAAACAACTGATTTGTTTACAAACAAACCAAAATGCATTCTGGTATATTTATTTTGTACTTGAATAATTTTTTTAACTCCTATGGATTCTTTTTTCATCTTTGTTCTATTTTCTTCTTTGTTGTTCTTATTAGGTTGGTGAAAAAACATCGTTTTCTCACATGGTAGTTGTATATATGATTTATTTTGTTTGCAGGCTTTTCGACAGCATGGACAAAATTCAAATCCGCACGATTTTCTTGTTCCAGATCAAACTGGGCCAAAAAGCTGCCAAGACAGCTCATGATATCAATGATGTGTTTGGTCCAGGACCACTAACAAACGTGTGGCATAATGGTGGTTCAAGAAATTTCTTGATGGTGACGAGAGCTTCAAAGATGAAGATGGTTGTGGCCGGCCGACTGTAGTTGATAATGAACATTTGAAAGCCTTAATTGAAGCCGATCCTCACAAAACCACACAAGAAATTGTTGTTGAACTCGAGGTCGACCATTCAACAGTCATTTACCATTTAAAGCAAATAGGGAAGAAAGAAGTTGGATAAGTGGGTGCCGATGAATTGAACAATAATTAAAAAAATCGTCTTTTTAAGGTGTCTTCTATGCTCTTCCTGTGCAACAAAAATGACCTTATCTAGAAAAAACTAATAACTGTGCCATTGTTCATTGTTCTACTTATATGAGAAATTAGAGCAGAGCGTTACGTATCATTTACTGTTGATGTAAATACAATTATATACTGATTAGCTATGTACAGTCTCGGCGTAGCTAGTAAGTAGTATACACGTTTTTTCATAAATGCATGGTTTTTCTCAAGAGGATTGTGATGTGTCATGAGAAGTGGATCTTCTACAACAACCGCCAATGTTTGGCACAGTGGTTGGATGCTGGAGAAGTTCCACAACACTTCCCAAAGCCGAAATTGCACCAAAAAAAGGTTATGGTGACTGTTTGGTGGTCTGCGACTGGTCTCATCCATCACAGTTTCTTGAATTCGGGCGAAACAATTACGGCGGAGAATACTGCCGACAAATTGATGAAATGCATGTGCCCAAGATTGGTCAATATGAAGGGACCAATTCTCCATGACAATGCTCGTCTGCATGTTGCTCAACTGACCCTCCAGAAGCTGAATGAATTGGGTTACGAGACTCTGCCTCATCCTCCATGTTTACCAAAGAGCTCGCCCACCAATTATCACTTTTTCAAACATCTCGACACATTCCTGCGTGAAAAATGCTTCAAAAGCCGAGATGATGCCAAGTCAGCCTTCAATGGTTTCATCGCTTCAAGAACTCCGGATTTCTATGCTAATGGGATAAATAAACTTGTTTCTCGTTGGCAAAAATGTGTCGATTCTAATGGTTGCTATTTTGATTAATAAAGTTTATTATGACAAAAGTTATGATCTTTTGAAGTTGAACGTCAAAAAACATTATTTTTGCACGAACCTAATATTATTCTTCATCTTTGTTCTTTTTCGTTCTTCTTTGTTCGTATGCTTCTTTATCCTTTGTATTTGTTTTTCTTTCTCCATTCTTCCTTTTATTCTCTTATGTCTTTTTTCTTCTTTGTTCTTCATCTTCCTTCTTCTTGTATATCAAGTAGAGATGAGGACTCTATCTTTTATAACAAAAAATATATTAAAAATATGTTTCTGCAATCATTGGTCAACAAGTTTTTTTTTTATTTTGAATTTATTCCTGATCAATATATTTTAATTACAGAAAGATTGAGGAGTATTTGCTCTCTAATTAATGTGTACTTTTACTCTCCCATTTGACACATTATATTCCTGAACAATAAAAGAAAATAATTGTGTAATGACATATTTCCTTTTGCAAAAAATGAATATGTAAAGCATTGAAGGGGGTTTATTGTGTGCAATTATTGAGAGTTCTTTCTATTAAATTCTTCAAGAATAAATATATATTTAATTGAACTATCCAATGGAATATTTTTAATAAAAGCATTATTAGATTAAGAATATATTAAGATTAATAAATTAGGAAAAAACTAAGACTATTAAATTAAGGAAAAAATTATAACCTGAAGATTTTTATCAGTCACTGTTTTACAGCCGAACTTTTTTACACTTCTTGTATATCAACAATAAATTTTAGGACAATGATTTTGCTACTATGTTTCATTATTTTCTGTCTTCGGTTAGCAAAAGAGAAATCCTTGTAGACTGAATCAATTTTTATTTTTGTCCCAATCCAGAGTGCTTCAATTTAGAGAATTGGATTTTCTCCACATTAAAAGGGTCCTGGATATAACCTAAAACTATATCCGATGGTGAGGCCCCAGCTTGCAGGCCTTAGGGAGTGTGGAGCCATCCTTTAATTGCCATTGCTCCCAGGTCCACTCTGACCCGGAGTGGTAGTACCTGTTTGGGTCCCAACTATGGGTTAAATAGAATACGACTTAAAAAACAAATATACTATATTAAAAAATCGTTCTTCAAAATCACCAGATTCGGCATTACATAACCTGAAAAGGGTTGATATGCCGTAAAACAAAACAACCAACCAACCAACCACATTAAAAACTGACCTTGTGTCTTACTCTGCCTTCAAGGGTAGGCAAGTAGTGACTAATCATTTTGTAAGAAAATCTTGTATACTTTAGTTTGTAACTTAAAAAAAAAATCTTGAAAATTAAATGTGACCCTCAAAATATTACAAGTGTTTTTGTTAAATCTGGTTTTGAAAGTCCTTGGAAATAAATGGTGTTACTTAATTTGAAGAGTCCACCAAAAATGTAGGAATATATATGAGCTGATTTGTACAGAAATAATAAAGTAAATTTTTTTTTTTAAATATGAGAAATAAGAATATTTGTAAGCTGATTTTTTTAAATAAATGTTTATTTACATTTATTTCTTTTAAATATGTTTATTTACTGAAATTATTTTTATTAAAAGTAAAATGAGTTTTAAATGAAAAATAAAATGAATGAATGTTAACATACTTAAAAAAAATTAATGTTAACATATAATTAATAAAATAAATATCATTAAACTATGTAATAAATACAATGACATAGCCGTAAAAATTAATAAATAACATAAATATAATTAAACTATGTAATAAATACGATGACATAGCCGAAAAAATTAATAAATAAAATAAATATAATTAAACTATGTAATAAATACGATGACATAGCCGAAAAAATTAATAAATAAAATAAATATAATTAAACTATGTAATAAATATGATGATATTCCCCCCAAAAAATAACGTAGTCTAGTAGCAATGATCATAATATTAGCAGGCTTTTCAGATTGTGTAACAAAAGATAATTCGACGAGGCGTTCAAATTAACTAACACCATTTATTTCTAAGGAATTTCAAAACTAGAACTTGTTTCAATCAGTAAATATGCGAGTTTGCTCGTTTTTGTTTGCGAAAGTTGAGTTTTGCTTAGATTTTTAAAGTTTTCAGAAACTTTTCATTTCCCTTTGTTACGATTCAACTTCTCCAGTTTATTTTTTATCAAAACTCAATTTTCGCTAATTGTCTTCAAAAACTATTTTCATTAATAATTAATGTCTACCTTACCATTTTTTCATAATTTTTTGATATGGTCAGTATTGCAAAATTATGATTAAGTATTGGTTTTACTTGAAATTAAATATTTCGAATTTCGCTATTGCAAACAGAGAAGCACCGCTGTAATCTGCTTTCTTTTTTATTTCCTTCAGGACGGCCGACCAGAACAGTGATTGAATTTTTGAAGCTTTTTAGCGCAAAAGAAAACTAAAAAAGAAAAGGTTAAATGGAAATTCAACTTGACAAGAAAAAAATACTGTTCATCATCAATAGAACTAGATTTTTCAATTTCAACAAAATAAAATTTTTCAATTTCAACAAAATAAAATTTTTCAATTTCAACAAAATAAAATTTTTCAATTTCAACAAAATAAAAAAATGTTACTTTTTGATAAACAAAATTCTGTAAATGATTGAAAATAAAATGTTTAAATTTTATTTTTTTTGAATTTTTATTATTATTTCAATTGCTTTTAAGGATTATTTGGAAGGATTAAACGATAATCTCTGAGAACATGTTTATGTTGTATTAGATCTATATTATGACGGCGCCAGAACAAATATGTAATATTGTTTCTGTATAACATGGAGGGGTGTATATATTATATACGTGTGTCTAAACTTATGCATCATCTAATGGTGCAAAAATTACGACAACAGATACATTTTAACAACGAACATGTAACAAAAATGGACAAATAACAGTTCTTTTGGGTTGTAATATCGGACCAATCAAAGAAACATACCTGGTCTGTCCCTGATCTTGTTTGACGGATCTTCGAGAACAGCTGTAAAGAAGATTCATCCCAATGAATCAACAAATCTCTGGTTGTCTTTTCAGCAACTTTTATTACCGATGTTTCCCCCATTCGAATGCTGCTACTACTAATCCTAGACTAATGCATTCTGATTCCCTTTACTGGGAGCCATCACCGTCTGACTTGATCCGCTCTTTCTCACTCTCAATTCCAATCAAAGATTAATAAAATTATTGATTGAATGTGAAACAATAACTTGAAGATAATGATTATTGATTCTAGAACAATAACTTGAAGATAATGATTATTGATTCTAGAACAATAACTTGAAGATAATGATTATTGATTCTAGAACAATAACTTGAAGATAATGCTTTAATATGATTATTTATTGTAGAACAACGACTTGCAGATAAGGATCATTAAGGTTTGTTGTTATTGTGTTAGCATTTACCGTGGATCAGTTGAGCCGGCTCATCCAACTGAATTCTCTGCATCTCGTATAGATGCCGCCTAGGTATTTCAGTTTGAAGCTGCAGTCGATGTCAGGTCTAGCCATTTGCAATTCCAGCGGTCCACTCCGTAGTGGCAAGAACACAGGATCAGATCGGCATCTTGCTTCACTGTGCTGAGCAAGGTTTTCAGCTGACCAGCGCATCGTTTCTTCCAACCCTGGAGCGGGGCTGGGTTGATGGTAGCAGTGATGAAGTCATCTAGTTGCTGGCACAGAATGTGACCAAAGCATCGGAGACGTCTCGAAAGGAGTGTTTGTTTGAGGGATGGTATCCATCTGCGCAAATAGATATTGGCGATCAAAAACTTCCAATGTCTATGCCACATCATGAAGATTATTGATTATAAAACAATAACATGAAGATTATTGATTATAAAACAATAACATGAAGATAATAGTTTAATAAAATTATAGATTGAATGTAGAACAATGACTAGAAGATAAAAATTGAGATTAATGATTGTAGAAGAATAACTTGAAGATAAGGGTTTAATAATATTATTGACTAACATTTCAGCCCGGCGTTGCTCGGATGTTAGGAGGTGTATGTTGAGCAAAAAAAACAAAAAAAAACGGTCAATTTTTTTCAAATTTGACCCCTTAACATTTATTGTTTGGGGCTCAAATCAAGTTATTAAGTTATATCCATGACTAAGGAAACTATATCTAAAATTTCAAGTGTTTAGACCCAAAATTGGCGGAGGAGTTTGGTAGAATTCTCGAAGGTCAAATCATTGAACTTTGACCCCTTAGCAGCCAAATTTCTGCCTGAAAACCGATCACAAAGATTTTCCCAAATTTCAGTACCCTGTATATCAAATTTCGAGTCTGTAGACTTAAGATTGACAGAGTTATTGTGTAGGGAAATGTACACAGACATAGACACGTTCACTTTTATAGATATATAGATTGAATGGAGGACAATATTATGGGAGGAAACATTGGGTGAAAATGGTGGATTAGATTTATTAAGATTACGACTAACAAATATTTGTTGACATTGGATTTGAAGCCAGTCTCTTTGGACTTGTGGGTCTGAGCCGAGTCCTGCTGCCACACCCAGGGTCTGCCAGCAGCCACCTGATTGCACCACATCCTCCAGCACGTTGTTGTTGACTTTCAACCTGACTTTGAAGATGTGAGGTGGCATAATGTGGCCCTCACTTGAAACCACACCAAAGACCATAATCATAGCTGGAAACTTTGTTTTCATCACCCTGGGCACGTCCCTGTTATTCATGGCAATCCAGCAGTGCATTTTGAGGGTGCTGGCAATGGTCCCGGTGTCATAACTTAGATTGGTAAAGAGCATGAGTTGTACAGCGGTGCATCTTCAATCTTGCTTCAATCTTGAACATTGTGTCACTTCATTAGCTACTTTTATTCTACCGCTCCTATCATTCTTGGGATTTTATACACAATAGACCAACTAGTAGATGATCCGCAACAAAAAAAAGAAAACCAATTTTTATCAAACAGAAGTAAAATCATGTCCTCTTTTCTTGGGCGATAATTTTATTATGCCACTCTATATTATACTCCCAGGCATTATCTTCTTTTATGGGAATAGCAGTCCCAGGTATTACTTCCTCTTTTTCGGAAAGGATAATGCATCTATTCTGATACCATTCTGCCTACTGTTTGGGGAGTGTAAAATATGTTCATTTGTTCATCATGATCAGGCATTACCTCCTCCTTTGAGGATATTTTAATACGAGGTGCCTTCAATAAGTTTCCAGTCTTTTTGTACAGGCATTTGAAATTGTCATAGACTCTTGAAAATTCAGTATGTTATTGCTATACATCTTATGAGATGACTGACCAATTTTTATGATTTCAGGTTTAAATAAACAGCTACAGCAGGAATTGGAATACACTCTACTAAAGCCTGATTGTCACAACAGGTGAATTTCAAAAATGCAATCTGGACATGAAGACACTTTAGAAGAACGATATGCAATAAAATTCTGTGTTGAACTTGGAAAAAATGCCACAGAAACGTATAGCATGCTTCAGACTGCTTTTGGACCATCTTGCATGAATCGAACATCAGTTTTTGAGTGGTATAAGAGATTCAAGGAAGGCTGGGAGTCTGTGAGGAGACATGAGAGGTGTGGGAGGAGTAAGGTAGTCAAAACACCAGAATTGATTGGCCAAATAAAGAATTTCATAAGGACCGTTGTGTCTACTGAGACAATAAGTGTCCAGCTTGATGTCAGTGTGGGAACTGTACACACAATTTATCGTAAGGAACTGAAGATGTGGGAGATTTGCACAAAGTTTGTGTCAAGGGTACTCAGAAATTAGAAAGAATTGTCATGGGCATCAAGACAGTTCCTCACCCTCACTATAATCCAGATCTTGCTCCCTGCGACTTTTGGTTATTCCCTAAGCTCAAGGAAAACCTTAGAGGCTGTCATTATGAGACAACTGAGATGAAAGAAGCTGTGATGAAGGTAACTGACATGCTCACACGAGAACTTTCATGAGGCCTTCCAGAAATTGTTGGAATGGTACAAGTGCATTGCAGCCGGAGGAGATTACTTCGAAGGGGACTAGAGTTTCATGTGTGTACTATAAGTAAAAGTGTCCATACGAGAAAAGTCTCTGTTTTTATTTACAATACCTCCCCATGGGACTGAGTTAGACACAGAGTTGTTTTTTAACGTGCGTCACTGCTTAGTGACCATTCGGCGTAGGAATATGTATTCTGTTGAGATGCTCTCCGGTTACATACGAACTACATACTTATATAAGGCCGTCAACACTACCTACGAGCAGTGTTTTATTGAAGTCTGCTAACTAATCAGCGCTTTGTCTCTGACGGGATCGTTTTCTCATGTGGATTATTGTTGTCATCTGCTTTTCCCAGAAAAAGCACCTTAAAGCCACGCACGTGGTGGCAGCGGCAAACATTCAAAAGAATTCAGCCTTTGACGATAATATGTTCTACAAACGAAAACAGTCGTACTCATTGACTAAGGATACGCAAAAGTTTTCCCGGAAATATTAAGTTAAAAGTACAAGGATTACAAGTCGCGTTATATTGCATGTCGGAAAGTGGAACTTGTACCCTGAAAGAATAACGACAAATACCACATTGTAATTTAAGATTTCGAGTCGCTACAAAAACGCCGAGAAGAGACGATTTTCAAAAAATAACTGATAAGAAAAAAATGTAATAAATGAACATCGTACTCCTACAAGTCATTTCTAACTTGCAATAACCCTTATCCCTGAGTGGCTTCCGGGCCTTGATAAGTGGTGATCACTGTGTAAAAAAAAAAAAAAAAAAAAAAAATGTATGTGTGTTCTCTTTTTCTGTGTGTCTACAAAAGGCTTCTTTCAGAGAAGCGGTCGCTCGCTTAACAACTTTTTAAAACTTTTTATATCACATAGAAATCGTAATATCTCACAGTTAACAACGAAGCTCGCCTGTCTATTTAATTTGCTCGATTTCGGGAAGATAAATATTCAATATTTGTCGCTCGCCGCATGTGGGTTAGTATTTTTCCTATAACATCTTGGGAAAATACTATTCCGCAGTCAAATTTGACCTCATTCTCATTAAAACGAGCACCTGCCAAATCCAAGTAATTAAATAAATTCAAACGTGTTTCCGTTAGCATGTCGCGGTGGGGAAATGGTTAACGTCGCACGTTTTTTTTTTTTTTCTCACACACTTTAATTTACAACTTTGCCTCAAGGGTTCGGGTTCGATCCTAATACTTACTTTTTTTTAACCCCCCAAATCGTGGTGTGAGATAAATATTCAATATTTGTCACTCGCCGCATGTGGGTTAGTATTTTTCCTATAACATCTTGGGGGTGAGAAAAAAAAAGCGTTCAGCAGTAAATGAATACTATGCCGCGGTCAAACTTGACCTCATTAACTCATTAAAACTACGAGTGGAGATGGCTTAAGCCAGAAATAAACGCGAGGAGTTAAAAACATTATACGCACCTCCAAGAAGAAGAAGAAAAAAAAAGTACTAAATATATTATTCACTTATGCAAACCACACAGTAAAAAAAAAAAAAAATTCACTTGCTTGCGAGAGCCACGCAGTAAGCCACACACGCTATTAGATGTTAATAGATCATCTTTAAGTCATTGATGATGGTTAATTTCATCTGTTTAGGATCCTGTTTGTTATTCTCCAAATTTCATAAGAGTCAAGCCTCTGATAAGGTACTCTAGAATTAACGGATTGTACATAGGACTTTTTAGTATTTTATATAACTCTGTTACAGTGGTTTGGGTCAGTTTTAAAGGAGACTTTGATTTCTGTGTATTTATTTCATTGCAATTAAAATAGCAGCAACATATTCAATGGCATGAGAAGGTAGTTCTCTGACATAACGCACATAGTGAACCTTTTTTTTTTTTTTAATTTTTTTTTTTTACATAAACGTCACCACTTATCAAGGCCGATAGGCCACTCAAGGATAAGGGTTAAAAAGTGTAGAGTAGTCAAAAGGACAATATAGTAATCGATAGTAATGGAAGTTCGGTAAATTTGTTAACTTAAGTGGAACGGCTCATCAGAAATTTGTTCACGTTGGACTTGAAGACAACCATATTATAGAAAGCTGGAAAGCAGGAAAACGGAAGACAATTCCACAGGCGTGCAGTTCTGAGAAAGAAGCTTTGATCATGGAATCTATGTTTAGGTTTAGGTACAGATAAAGAGTGGGGAAAATTATTGATAATGTTTTCAGCTAGACGGGTGTATTTCGCGAAGGATTGGCGAGGGGGGACCAGAGATTGGAGCTGGTTGAGCACTTGCCATGGAAATAACGATAAAACAAAGACAGGCTTGCAACGTCTCTTCTGTGGGAGAGAGGTTGCAGGGAAGAGAAAAGGGCATCCCCCACTAGGCCACAAAGTCTATTTTGTACTTTGTCAAGGCAGGATAGGCTGTTTTCAGCAGCTCCTGCCCAGATGTGGCAGCAGTACTCCATCCTTGGACGTACTTGGCATTTATATAGATAGAGAATTGCATCAGCAGTGAGATATCTTCTGGAGCAGTAGAAGGATCCTACCATTTTTGCAGCCACCTTGGCAACAGACTTGATGTACGTGTTTCATTTCAGGTCAAGCTCAGAAGCTTATCAAAACATAGAGCCTCCCCAAGACGAGAGCCATCCATTTCAATTGATGCCAGATGGGGATCAGAGCGTTGATGGTGTAAAGATAGGAGTTTGGTTTTAGATGCATTAAAAGTAACCAGCCACCTCTTACCCCACTGTACCATGCGCTCAAGATCAGAGGAGAGAGAATTGGAGAAAACTTTGTCATTTACAGCCTTAGATGTGTTGCCATAGATGGTCATGTCATCAGCATAGATGTCAATGAATGTATGAAAGTATGTGTTTTGGGAGATCATTGATGTAGATCAAAAAGAGAGTTGGGCCCAGGATGGACCCCTGAGGGATACCAGCATTAATACTGTGGGTTTCTGATTTCTGCCCATCAACCACTACTCTTATGAGCCTATCAGAGAGAAATGATTTAATGATTGAGAAAACATTTCCAGTCATACCGTAGCTGGAAATCTTGTGAAGTAGGCCCTTATGCAATACCTTATCGAAGGCCTTTGATATGTCAAGAGCAATTGCCCCAGAAAGGAAGCCTTTGTCAAGAGATTCACTAATCCTATGAGATATAACCGTTAACACATCTGCTGTAGATCTGGCAGAACGGAAACCATATTGCATGCCACTAAGGTTATTTCTGCTGAAGTGGTTGACTACTTCTTTATTTAATATGGATTCCAGCAACTTACTCATGACACACAGTAGACTTATTGGTCTGTACTGAGAGGGAGATGACTTATCACCTGAATTCTTAAATAAAGGGCATACTGATGAGGTTTTCCAAGGTGTTAGGAAGTACTTCTTAAGGCAACGATTAAACAGTTTTGTAAGTATGGGGGAAAGTTCTGGTTGAAGCTTTTTTTAACACTATAATTGGAATGCTGTCAGGGCCAGTTGCCTTACAGGAATCAAGGTTCTTGATTAGCTTGGTGACCTCACGCACAGATATTTGTATTTTGCATAGCGTGTTGTCTGTTATAGGAGGAAATACGGGGGGTTGATAGCCTTCATCACATAGGGTAGAATTAGCTGCAAAGTTCTTGGCAAATAGTTTGGCCTTGTCTGATACTGATGAGATGACCTCAGGTCCATTGATGATGGTTGGGATAGAACGCATACTTCTGTTCAGGATCCTGTTTGCTATTTGCCAAAACTGGTGGGAACCAAGCCGCTCTGCTACTTTGGATTTAACGGACTGAGCATATAATTCTCTTGCATTTTTTATTACTCTTTTACAGTGGTTGCTGGCAGTCCTGAAAGCAGCTTTGATCTCAGTGCATCTATTACGTTGGTAGCTATGGAAAAAGTGATTTCTGTGTGTGATGGCAGCAGCACATTCTGGGGAGAATCAAGGCTGGCTGTTGGGTTTTTGTTGGAATTTTTTTGGATGGTATGAATTGGTCTATAATATAATATAATATATGATCATTGCAATGGTGTGAGAAAAGGAACTCGTAATTTTGGTGCACAGTAGTTCTTTACCGAAGAAAGAATGAGGATGTTTTCCATGCTGAATAGTAAGAAAAAGAAAGAAAGAGAGGAAAAAAAAAAAAAAAAAAGAAAATTTTTTTTAATCTACCAATAGATCAGAGTATTAAGTGCTTAAAAATCTTTCTCCGAATTCTAGCACTAACCTTGAGTGGCCAAGTTATATCAACCAGTAGAAAGCCAGTGAATGCAGTCAGGAGATTCAGAGTTCCTATCCGTCACGGTTACCACCTGACGAAGGTCAGAGGAATAGTTGGCCGAAACGTTGTGAAACAACTAAGAAAAAAATGAGGATAACGGTTCGCAATAAAAAATAAAATTAATAAATAATACTCATCTCAATAATGAATTCCAATTAAATAATATATTGTATCAACCAGTTTTTTTTGTTTTGTTTTTTCCTCAAAATTAAATTATACTTGTCAAAGATCAAATAAGTTTCACTAGAAATAGAGTTACAGACAAGGTAAAATTCCACAGGATGAGGGAGTGACAAGGTGATCACATCTGTCCTTGCAAAAGTATGGATTCACAAACCCAACATCTCCATTCTGTATCCTCACCATCTGTTGTCTATCGTTTCTAAATTACTCGCTTAATTACAACTGTTAATTAACAATCACAATCTAAATGACAAAGGTGGAAGGTTCAATATTTACTGCAGGTAATAATAACTAAGAATAGCATAAAAATTAACACTTCTACTCAGTCATGGCTGATAACACAAGAACAATTTCTACATGTTAATTAAATAAATGGTTCAGTTTGAAATTCTGTGTAGGTTCCCAAGTTTAAAAAGATGAACTTGAAAAATATTGGGGGTTACATCAGACAAAACGTTGTGAAAATAAACACCAGAATGAATAGTAGTTTAAATAATCTGAATTATGGACGCTGACAACGATGGACTTTAAGATAATAAAATATGAACTTCTAATATGTTTTATAATGATACTTAATATTAATCCCAATCCATATTTCCAAAATTAACATTTTCCTTCTCTCTAAAAGCTGTCACTCATATTTGAATTTCAACACATGATTGTTCCTACTTTCTCACATGCAAGAACCTTTTCTCGGAGGTGGAGGGGGGGGAGGAAGACATTTGTTTCCGAGCATAATTATATGGTAATCTATTGTGTGTTAACAACACGGTTAATGCGGTATGGAGTTGAACTAAATCAAAACGCGGATTCTATGAACAAAGCTTCTTTCTTAGAACTGCATGCCTGTGGAACTCTGTTCCATCTGCCTGCTTCCCACCGGACTACAACTTGGATGTCTTCAAGTCCAATGTTAACAAATTCCTATGAACCGCCCCCTTAAGTAAATACTTCATCAAATCTCCATACTAATGTAATGTACTTGCAATAACCCTTATCCCTGAGTGGCTTCCGGGCTTTGATAAGTGGTGATCACTAAAAAAAAAAAAAAAAAAAAAAAAAAAAAAAAAAAACTGGTTTGTGTTCTAAGTGTATAGGTTGAAGAGTTAAGGCTGACGGGTTTCAAACCCATTGACTTCCATTTACAATGCATGCAGCAAGGGGTTGCAAGACAGGCCAATGTGTTTTGAGTGCAAGTTACCACCCCACACATAAAACATCTAAAAATAAATAAGGATGCACATGCGTTTTTTAGACAGAGTTCGAGTTTGACAGTCTTCAGTCTAGAATCTGTCGCGATTCCGAGAAGATGAAAGACTTCCTGTGGAGGCGATGAGAGATGGGGAAGGATGGCAGATAAACTGATAGCAAAATTCTCACCCTTCTCCTAAGGATGAGCAGAGAAACAGGAATATGGCATTCGGTCGTGAAACTGAATAAAGTTCCAATTATCCAGAGAAATGAGACTTGCGTCTGTTATGCACGAGAAAACTTTTGTCCCAGGTGAGCTGACATCGGGACACAAACCACGCGAGCACACGGTGAAGAGATGCGAAGAAGATATAAAAGGTATGTTCTGTTTCACTTTTATAAACCCCTCAAAAAGGGAATATTGACACGCAAAATAAGCAAACACCCCTTCCCCCCCCACCACATAACTGAAAATCTGTTGGAAATTTTCAGTTTAACTGAAAAACAATGTTTTATATTCAAAATCGTTAAATTCAAATTTGCAAGAAAGATTAAAAAGTAAATGGGAGACAACTGGAGGTTTGTTTTAATAAAAAGAAAATTACAATATTAGTGTTACAATTGGAAAAGATACAAAATTTATGTTATTTGAAAACTCATTTTTCTTCACAAAAGTTAAATTGAAAAAAATCATCTAAAATTTATTCATTTAATATAATGCATGCTTTTTTTTTTTTTTTTTTTTTAAATGTTTTAATAGTTGTGCTTGTATGTTTATGCATACATACAAGATTAAAAAAAAAAAAAAAAAAAAAAAACTTTAAAAAATAAATCCCTTATAAATAATAGCAATATGAATCTAAGTTTCATGCAAAGTTTTTTGGGTTTTTTTTTTTTAATTAAAGCCAAGGTTAAAATGTTTTAAAATGAAATAGTTAATCAATTATTCTTTTTGAAAAAAAAAAAAAAATTCAGCTCATTACCAATTGAGCACCAAATTTTTAGACAACTTGGAAAAAAGAAAAAAGTTCAATTTTTAGATAGGCAATTCATTTTGTTATACAAGTTTAAGATAAAATGATTTCCCTACATGAAATTTATTTTTCCAAAGATTTTTCACCTCTCCCCTCTAATGCTTGCAATGCAATTTAATTTGTGGAAGAGGGAGATAAAAATCTTTTGATTATTGTCTGGATCAAACACCAAATCCCCAAATTCAAAAAATTGTTTAGAAGATTCACTGTTCAATTTTTCAATGAGTGTTCAGTTTGCTATACAAGTTTAATATAAAATGATATCCAGTTCAGAATTGTGAAAAAGGCATTTCTATGTGCCATGAAACAACATTTTTGCAGCTAAATGTTTGTCCATTTTAGATTAAACTGGAATTTAAAACTGAAACCTCCTGCTAAAAATTAAAGTAAGCTTAAAAATAAATTTGAAAAACTTGGTGCTTAATCGGTATTCCAAATAATTCTAAGAAAAATCTTCAGTAACAAAGATTTTTTTTTTTTTTTTTTTTTTTTTTTTTAGAAATCAAGCTTTAAAGGGTTGAAAAAAAAAAAAAAAAAAAAAAAAAAATGAGAGAAAAACAAACAAAAAAATAAATAAAACCCTGCAAATATGGTGGTTCCAGTTTTATTTTGAAAATAAAAACAAATGTTGCTACTTCATTTCAGAGAAAAAGTTTTCCCTCCACATGCCAAGGATGCATCTCTCTCTGACATCTATATACACACAAGCTGGTATAGTGACATTACTTGGCTTTAACGGCTGCTGGCGCTTTCTTTGTTAGTTTTTTAAATAATATAATACCGAGGATACCACCATAGATTGTAGCCACGCACTGAAAAAAAAGCAAAAGAAAAATAAATTAGTTTGGAAGAAAATTTATTACATTGACTTAATGCATGATTTTTATTGCGGATATACGTCGACATTATCCATGCTCATTTCTTTAGATACAGTGAGTTCCCTGCCAGAACTACAGTGGAAAGCAAAGCATAGGACTTCCTCACCACTTGGTGTTGATTTTGGCTCTGCTGTCATTCCCATGCTGACTTTTTCAAAATCAGTTTTTGTCTTTACACAGTTCAATCTAACCAACAAAACCTAACATTTATATTGTAACTTCACCTATCAATTTCATAAATCACAACCTTTCAAAACAGACTTGAATTCTAATTCTAAATTTTGAATTCAAATCACAACCTATCAAAATAGACTTGAATTCTAAATTTTAAGCAATGTTTGAATAGCACACTTTCATGACAAAGTCAGAACTCTCCATCATAGTCATATCTTTTACAAATTATTATTATTAGTAGTAGTAGGGCTATGACAACAGCATATTCTTTTCCTTGTTTTGATTCTCAGGTATATATATCCATTGATATCATATGTTTTTATGTAGAGTGATGTGGTTCTCGGTTGATTAATTGTGTCTGTGTCGGATATATACTTGGGAGTCAAAACAATGAAAAGAATATGCTGTTGTCATAGCCCTAATTATTAGATACCAGTAGCCTATTTATGTTGCTAAAAAAATGTGTACAAAAAAATTCACCAGGTACACCCCCCCTAGTTTATTATAAATAGAAATATTGTAGGTATTAAACAATGTTAAATTCCTTTAAAAAAAAATTAAGTAAAAAGAAAGAAAAAACAAAAAAAACAAAAAAAGAAACTGAGACATATACATACTATAACCGAGAAACTCATGTTTCAGCATTGGCTGCAGTCTTTTTTAAGTCAAACTCTTGCTGAGGAAACCTTCATCACTATCGGGAAATAATACAAATCGTGACTCATCAGAGAAAATGACATTGGTCAAAAAGGTCAGAGGTCTCTCCGTCATCTCACGAGCCTAATTTTTTCTGTGCTTGATATTGGCAGAAGTCAAACTCTTGCTGAGGGAACCTTCATACTCATACCCTTCCACTATCGGGAAATAATACAAATCATGACTCATCAAAGAAAATGACATTGGTCAAAACGGTCAGAGGTCTCTCCGTCATCTCACGAGCCTAATTTTTTCTGTGCTTGATATTGGCAGAAGTCAAACTCTTGCTGAGGGAACCTTCATACTCATACCCTTCCACTATCGGGAAATAATACAAATCGTGACTCATCAGAGAAAATGACATTGGTCAAAACGGTCAGAGGTCTCTCCACCATCTCACGAGCCTAATTTTTTCTGTGCTTGATATTGGCAGGATGAAGAAAAGGTTTCCTTCTCGCAGCTCGAACATCCTAGCCCAGCTTGTGAATATACCTGATAGCTGGTCTCGGACTAAAACCAGTTTGTGCTGCAATGTCAGAGGCTTTTTTACATTTCTTTTCAGAAGACACAAGGTTCTTTCAGAGGGCCCGGACTGGATAAGATTTTGTGTACTCTTTGTCCCCTCTTGTGAATTGTACGATCACTTTATTAACAGTAGAAAGAGACATTGAAAGATTTCTTGCTATTTTGCATCGACTAAGACCACCTTCATGTTGACCCATAATTTGTCCTTGCAGAAATTCTGATAGGTCTGATGCTCCTTTGGTTCATGGCATGCATCAATGTTACTAGATGCAATTTTAATGAGATACTCTTACTTTAGCACGGTAAATTTCAGCAACTGTAAATATAAATCTAATATATAAAACGCTATATGTCTGTCTGTCTGTCTCCATATTTTCAAACTATTTCCTCTGAAACTAAAAGTCACAGAGCGGCGCTAGGGGCCTCAAATGATTGGATTTTTTATGGACTGTTCTATTATGGGTCTTTAGCCGGTTAAAATAGTTTTTAAGGAGTCAAAAATGAAAATAAATCGTTAAACATTTTGTAAGTTTATTTTTAATTTTTAATCAGTTCATATGCGGGTCACGTTAGTACAGTGGTAACGTCACCAGTTTCGAATGCTACAGTTTTGCTTTCGATTCTAGCTGATAGCACCCAAATACTTTTTTTTTTTTTACTTTTGAAATCATGACTATAATAATATATACAAAATATGGACAAATTGAAATATATTTAAGCATATTTTACGACCGGGCAATGTTTTTTATTCATGGACTAATGAAAAAAAATTAAAAGTCAATAAATAGTAAGCAAAATATGTTATAAAAAAGAAAAAAAATATAAAAGGACTTGAAACTATTGGTTTGAAGTTATTGATCCCATACAAAGGTATTAATTATTTTCTTCTTCCCACAAGAAATCAAATTATTCATTTGTACATTCTGTGAAATTATCCGGATATATACGAATCATCATATTCGGTTTAACAGTGGCATATGTTTGACAGCTATTAGAAATCGAATTCCAAACTAACCTATCTTTAACGAGGTCTTTGTCCATCTCAACTCCACCTTTGTTTCCATGTTTTCCTTGTTTTTAATGAAAAAAAAAAAAAAAAAAGCAAAAAAAAAGCTTGATGTGTTAGGTATCATAAACTTCAAGGTGTTAGTTGCTAAAATAAAACTTACAAAAGGTAAAGTTGCTCCTTTGTTGCACAATATTATGATGGCGTGTAGTTTTCAGCAATACAGGGTGTCTTAATAAAATTTATGAACTCTTTAAATAAACATAACTTTTAAACTTATAAATAATTCTTATGTGTGAATAATGGTTAAAGCAAGACTAAAGTATGGTTGGTTGCTTGCTTGGTTTTACGGCATATCAACCCTTTTTCAGGTTATTTAATGCTGAATCTAGTTATTTTGAGAACGATTTTTAATGGAGTATATTTTTTTTACGTCAGATTCTATTTAACCCATAGTTGGGACCCTAACAGGTACTACCACTTCGGGTCAGAGTGGACCTGGAAGCAATGGCAATTAAAGGGTGGCTTCACACTCCCCAAAGCCCGCAAGGTGCGACCCTCACCATCGGATATAGTTTTAGGTCATATCTAGGACCGGACTAAAGTATGAGAAAAAAAAAAAAAAAATTCTAAATTCCTATTGCAGGGCTCTATGGATAAACTTATCTTTAGTTGACCTTTGATAATTAAATATTTTCGTCTACTAGCCAAACCCATATGATTTTTAGAATATGACATCTTCGTTCTATGACGAGTATGTACATCATAAGGATTTTTCTGTATATTTTTAATAAGTGTAATTTTAAATATACAACAAATTTTATGTTTATACTTGAACGTATAAACATTCTAATTTCTTTAGATATCTTTTAAACAGCCTTCGTTAAAAAAAAAAAAAAAATAAATAAATAGAGCATATTGTTCTATTAAATTTTTGTTTATTAAATAACTTTGTTCGTTTTATATATATTATAAAAAAAAAGTTCAAAAATATTTTTCACTCAGTAGTGAGCTTTGGAAAATTGTCGGTGAAAGAAATACAATCGCGAAAAGATAAGCATTTCATTATTTCTAGTCGTCACTTTGAAAAATCACTCGCAAATGCGACTGTTTCACTCGCAATGTAAAGCCCTGTATTGGAAGAATAAGAAGTGCAACAAGATTCACAATTATTTGTTTGTGAGATAATTTGAGTAAGAAAGAACAGTTAAATGAACAGTTAAAGTTGTCCATAAGAACCACTCTGGAAGACCACGATCATCAACCAGTCTCACAAAAGCAAGCGGAATCATTGAAAGGTTTCACCAATCGGCTAAAAATTGGTTCGGCAAGCAGCTCGCAAGACAGGAGTTCCAAAATTTTGGATTCAATCAGTGAGCATTGTTAGCTGTTTATAGGCTACAATGGCCACCAAATTGAACACTTTTGATAATTGACTGGTTTTTATATTTGTTCACTGTATTTTTATGTATAAAATTTTTCATTATTACAATAAATTTTGATTTTATGAGCATTTAAAGAATGTACACATTCTATTGGGACACCTTATATTTAAGACATAACTAGGAATTATTTATTTCCTTCTATTATTTTCTGTTTAATGAACTATGGCATTATGTTTATGAAAGGTTTTGACTGATTTTTATTTTCAGTTAAACGTGACTCAAGTTGTTTCTTTGTTCACAAAATGTAACGTTTAACTCTGAATGGCCATAACTCAAGTACTTTTTTTTTTTTACATAGGCATCACCACTTATCAAGGCCCAGGGGCCACTCGAGGATAAGGGTTAAAGAGTGTACAGTAGTACATTCGGACAGTATAGTAATTGTTAGTAATTGTTTTAGGGATCTCTAGCTCATATTGGACGCTTTCATTTTTGTTTCAAATTTAAATAGTTGTTCCGGAAACATCCTGCTCTCATATCAAACTCAAAATCTCCAGAATGCTGTGGATCAAGAACCAGGTTCACCAGCACAATTCATTAGAAATTCCGCTACAATCGACAAATTCGATAAACATGATTTTATTTGGATGATGTTCATCTCTAGATGTCATGAATTATTGCTACGATGACATCTTAGATGGTTTAGTCACGCAGCTCGGCATCCAGAGGGGGAATTAATTTATAACATAATCCTTCCTAACTTTCTGCCTTGGTGGTGCAAGTGTATTCATGGACAGCTGAGGACGTACATGACAATTATCACGGATGACTCTGCTGAGCTAACCAGTTCCTAAGCATTTGGTCTCTGACAGTGGAATCACGATCGACTATCTCTTGTGACCTTGCGCATGATTTGGACAAGGTGCATGCCAAAAACAAAACAAAAAAAAATATGGCTCAGCTCAATTAGGGTGAATGCATGTTACAAGATGTCATGATTTTAGAACTGAAGTTGGATTTTTGAACAAATCTCGTGCTATCCTTTTGAAGTAATTTAGCCATTTTTGGATTTCACTTAATCTTAAAGGCTAAATTCAAAATTTGGCCTAAAAATGTCAGTGGTTCTAAAATGGGTGATTGATTTATTAGAATGTTGCATTAGAAACTAAGCATCACCCACAAAAATTTAAATATTGACTTAAAGAAAATATTTTGATAATTTGTTAGACAAAGACAACTATCCATTTGATAATAATTTGCTAAAAAAAAAAAAAAAAAAAAAGAACGGGGGCAAGATTCTTCAGGTCCACCCTCCCTTTTTTTTTTCGCTCCCCTATCATTCAATCACATTTGAATAAAAAGAAAATTTTTTGACTCACATTAAATCGCCCTCTTCTTGTGTAAGAGTTGAAGTAGAATTTCCAGCCGGTAAAACCAGTTTCAGCTTCTGACATAAATCCTCCAGCCATTTTGAAAATCTGAAAAAAAAAAATTTAAAAACTAATTAGAAAACAGGTTAGAGTAATATTTGCTTTATTTCGGGAGGTCGTTCTCCCAGGCATTAATCCCGTCTTTCAAATGCGACAAAAGATTATTTCTGCCATTCATCTTGTTTAGGATGGGTTGATTGCTTCTCTTCTTGGAACTCCCTCTTGTTCCCACTCATAGCACTCGTTTTGGGGATAGCAGGGTTTTCCTTACATTAGAATTACCACTTAAACAATAAACAATAAGCAGGAGAGGTAACTGCAAGCTGTCTTGTTACCCTCCCCACCAATAATGGTGGATGAATTAATTGTGAACGTACATATTTTATGTAATAATGCAGTAATCTATCTAGATGTCTATAAAAATGAGAATGTGTGTGAGGACACTTCCCGACCTATATACTCAACAGATTTTTGATTTACAAACTTGAAATTTGGTATATAGCATATTCAGACATATAGAAAACATTTTAATCAGTTTTCATCCAGAAAAATTGGTTCGTGGGAGTGATTGGATTGTTATATGTTTTGAACAGTTTCATGATGGCGCATGTACGGTCATGAAACATGATAGCTTTCTTATGTTAAGTATCAGTTAGTTTGATAACACTTTTTAAAGATCATGTCAAGCTGGTTTAATGGTTATTGTACATGACTTACTGTCTTTAGGTTTAGGTTTCGATCTCGGCTCGAGTATTTTTCTTTTCTTTTTTTTGTTTACAAAAAGACATACCACTCGCACGTATATGTTTCAGTTTCTTTCTATTTTTTTTTTTTTTTTTAAAAAGGAATTTAACGTTATGTTTAATACCTACAGTATTTGTTTATAATAAGAATTTTGCGTTAATTAAAATATAATATTTATGTGTAGTTGATGACTGGGCAATGCCAGGCAGCCTGCTAGTATGTTATTAATTGTGACATGACAATTAAGTTGATAAGATTAATTTTTAATGGAAAATCAATTTTGCGGCTTTCGATTTTCGTTCTTATTCCAAAGAAGAACGAAATCGGAATTTACTTGAATATAACGAGAACACGTTTCAAAGCGGAAGTAGAATACTGGGATAACTGTCTAAATTGAGCTCCGTCTCATCAGATTGGTGGCAGTTGAGATCCTTAATATCATTTGTGAGAAAAATAAGTTAAAATAACTTACATGCAGGGCTCAACGGACAAACTTATCCTTAGTTAACTTTTGACTATTAAATATTTTCGTTTACTAGTCAAATAGAAAAATTACTAGCCAAACCCACATGATTTTTAGAATATGACATCTTAGTTCTGTGACAAGTATGTACATCATAAAGATGTTTCTGTATTTTTTTATTTGAAGCATTGATAAGCATTCTAATTTCTTCAGGTGTTCACTAAAAAAAAAAGAAAAAAAAGTATATTGTTCTATTAAACTTTTATTGTTTAAATAATTTGTTATTTTTATAAAAAAATAAAAAAGTTGAAAAGATATTTTTCACTCAGTAGTGAGCTTTGAAAGATTGTCGGCGAAAGAAATACAATCGCGAGAAAAAAAAAAAAGAAAAAAAAGCGTTTTATTATTTCTAGTCGCCACTTTGAAAAATTACTCGCAATGTAGAGCCCTGCATGTCACGAGAAGATTAGTGATCAGAGGAGGGTCAGTTCCTTCTTTGAGTTGGGAAACCTAGTAAATATTTCATTAAATAACGTCTCTTCTATTGAAATTTGGCGATATACAAGAGTGTATTTAATTTTTCCTAGACTTTGCTATTTTTTACGAATGTATCTTTTTAGTTTTGTTGAACATAATTGTTGTCTAGTTATAAAATATGTGATCGATTGATTGTGAGAAAAATAAGTTAAAACGACTTGCATGCTGTGAGAAGGTTGATGATCAGAGGAGGGTTGGTTTCTTCTTTGACTTTGGGAAACCTAGTTTTGTTACATAAAAAAAAAAAAAATTTGCAGCTTTCTTTTTTTAATATTTTGACTTGATAAAAACTATCGCGTCCTAAATTATAAGATGAAAAATGAATCTTTTAGTAAACGAGTTATCTCCCTCTGCACAGTGACAAACTGTAAAACAGCGCTAACTTTTTTTTTTTTTTTTTTTTCGATATTTTCATTTTTTAATGCCTTGATTAAACTGTACAAGTACCAAAAAAAAAAAAAAACCCTCCCCATGTTAAAAATGGATTTTGAAATAACATTATTTCAGCACGGTACTTTATCTGCAAGAGTACCATTGTTTATGTAAATAAACATCAAATTCCTCATTCCTTTTTTGTTTGTCTGAATAATTCTGATTAATTTCCTCTTTTCTTGACATAATAGTAACGCGACGCCGCGACGGTCAAAGATTCGGTGTATCGCATGTCCAGAATTAACGGAATTTGACAGCTTAAATATTTCAAAATCTCCTTAAAAAGCCTGACGTCGACTGATTAACTAAAATAAAGAAAAACTTCTAATTTTTAAATGAAGGTTTTTGGTCTCATGACAAAAGACACATCCGAAAATTCATCTCTTCTTTGACGGAAAAGTGGAGAAATGTGATATGATTTTTTATTTTCGTTAATTAACAAGTTCATTTAATTTTTGTTGTTGATTAACATCGTTTCATTGTAACAGGTTGTTTACATTTGTCTTGTGTACGTTAATAATTATCTCGAATTATACTTTGGAAAATATGCTTATTTTTGCTGTCTATGCTGGTTATCTCCCTTAGATTTGAGTTTCTGTCGACAAAGCGCCGATAAGAAGGTCATTTCGTTTAATTCTTTTTCAATAGAAAATTTATTGTAATATCACATAACCGACCCCCCCCCCCTAAAATCTATGATTTATTGGTTAAAATCAAATTCCGTACTTTGCTGGCATTCTTCCTAATCAGATATATATATATATGAATGCCCTGGAAAAGTCACTTCTGATTAATGTTCACCAGAACGTATTTGGCTGTTTATTTTGTTTCAGAAACACAGAAAATTTTAAACCTGGTAAACATTAATCAGGGCCAAAATCATAGTGTAGTAACAGTTTTGATGCTTTCACCTTTTCTATCCTCGGTCAATGGAGGAGAATTCCATCATGACTGAAACAATTGATTTTTTTTTTCCTATCCAGAGTGCCCCTTTTTGGGGAGCTGGATTTTCTCCACATTAAAAGCCGACCTTGTGTCTAACTGCCCTCGTGGGGGAGGTAAGTAAATAGGAACATTAACCAGAAGTGACTTTTCCAGGACATTCATATATATATATATATATTAGTTTTTTTTTTTTTGAAAAAGAATTCCAGCAGAGTGCTCAATTAAAAGGAAAATCCAAATTTTAAGAGCGTACTTATATTTTGTGTACAGAAAGTTGTTAGTTGAGACAGGTCATTGGTACCGTCGGTTTCAAGCCCGATAATAAGGCCCGTTTAAGGTATCCTTATCAAGCTCTCTTCAGCCAATATTCGTCTATCTTATAACCCTTATATATATATATATATATATATATATATATATATATATATATATATATATATAACCGTTTTATCTGTTTTAGTAAAAACCTGAAGGTGCTTAATACTTACTATTGCAGAGCAAATATATATATATATATATATATATATTTTACACATGTTTCTGCTACCGGATCGTATTCACGATCCAGCAACTTCGTCAGACTTGAACAGAAGTGGTTATTATGATTATGAAAAATGATTATGAAAATCATAACCACTTCTGTTCAAGTCTGACGAAGTTGCTGGATCGTGAATACGATCCGGTAGCAGAAACATCTGTAACTAAAACAGATAAAACGGTAATAAAAAATATATATATTTACTCTGTAATAGTATTCAGCACCTTCTTCAGGTTTTTACTAATTACCAGTTTTGCTATATATACATATATTAGTTTACCCCCGACATACGAAATTTATGCGTTCCTGGATGAAGTTGAAGTTCGTATCTCGAATTAAAATAGCACCATTAAGGAGATGCAGTGACACACGACACACTCGACCACCTAGCGCTAGCAGTTGCATAACTTGGATTTTCGCTCGTATGTAGGGGGAGGATTTTTGCTTTGAAGCCATCTCGTATCTCGAATTTCTCGTAACTGGGGGGGGGGTCCACTATATATATATATCAGCTGATAAAAAAGGTCAAAGTAGTACGGAACTTTATTTTAACCGATTTATTAAGAAAATACGACACTTGTGCATATCAACATCCCCGGTAAATGGTTTTCATTTTAGGAGAGTTGCATTTGCGGCCAGGAAAGAGTTATCACCCCACGCAGTGTTAAGAAGTTAAGAATGACTTTCTAAAATTTGCCCCGGGGGGGGGGGGCGTTAATATGCACAAGTGAAAAAAAAAAATACTTAAGAGCTGCAGTTTCGTCCGGCGGATAGAAAAATCACTTTAAAATTAAATATTTTCTCTTCATCTACAAACAATAGAAATACATTAATTTCTTAACAATAATAATAACAATAACAATAATAATAATAATAATAAAAAATACAAGATTAAAGTAACTTCTCCAAATATACGTTTAAGCAAAGCACTTTTCATAGTCCAGCCTTAATAAAATCTATGGGATGTAATTTCGAAATATTAAACATTTGCAGAATTCAAGACGACTTTTTCATCAATTAAAATGAGTAGAGTTCACCTTGCTTTTAGAATTATATTAGCTTAGTTTCTTACCAAAACTGAATATATACACGATAAGAAACTTATTTGTATAGAATTAGAAAATATCTAAAAAAAACAAAAAACGATGAAGCAAAGTTTAAAATTTGTAATTAAAATAATTATTAGTGCATCATTTAAGATATAGATTTTTTTTTACACCCGCAAAGAGCCAAAAAGAAAGCCAACCTCTCTTGCCCTCCAAGTGTAATTCTTTTACAGTAAATCTAATGTACGCCTAAATAATTCTGGCATTACTTTAAATTCCGAATCTAAAGCTACTGTTCACGTATAAAATATTTAGCGACTATAAAATAATAATTAAAAAAAAAAATAATAATAAATTTGTGAACTTACTGGAAGCAAATGGAGAACTCAAGGGCAAACGAAAATTGTGTGCAGTAATAGGACAGAGATACGAAACTGAGGATAAAAATACTAGTAACATTACTTTTGATTATAAATCTAATTCTAAAAATTAAAACTGAAAGTTTACTTTAAATAATTATACATTTTTTATAATAATAAAATTTTAAACTAAAAACTAATTAACAAAAAGTTGTATTTTGTTTTCATACGAAACAAAGTCTAAAAATCGGAGTCATACGTAATTTCCTCTAAGCAAACCACGTGTTGAAATACGTTTGAAAAGCTGAAAGCATCATGCTTTCACATAAAGTAAGTATTTGTTTATTTATTTATTTTTGAAGAAACATTGGCAAAATTAGGACCCTTTTAATATAACGACATCTGTATTGTTTATTGAAAATCTTCGAATCGGGATATTACGTTTAATTAAAAAGAAAAACATAGCCTTTTAAAACATTGCATGTGCATAGCAAGCACTAGCAGTGCTATAGCACCGATCCCCCTTTTTAAAACGATCTCATAATTAGTTATTGATTTAAAAAATAATAATTGTGATAAAAGCAACAGATTAATTAATACATTTAAAATATTGCATTAAAGCAATATTTTAAAATTACGAATCAATTTAAGCGTATAAATAGACGTGTTTTGAATAACAACAAAAAAAAAAAAAGAGTAAGAAACGTCCATAAACATGGTTGTCCACGTGGGGAAGCTAAGACATTAAATCTTTGAATAAACAATAAGACATTCAAAGTGTATTTTAAAGTTCTGTCAGGTTTGTTTTACAATCCTCTAAGATTCGAAAATAGTGGTCAAAAGTTCAAATGTTATCAAAGGCAAGATAAGTTAAGGTTAAGTTGTTAAGAATGGCTTTTTAAATAATGTTATTATTTCAGCAGCACGGATCACTCTCTGCATGAGTACCATAAAAAACACTAAAACGATAAGTAACTTATCTTGCCTTTTGATAACATTTATTTGGGTAAATTTTCAGATTAGGTCCACATCCACAATTTTCTTTTAAATGCCGACTTTTAAAAGTTTTCGGCCATGCTGAATACGAAAATCGCCTTGAAATTTTGGCAGAAATAATTAGTTATCGAGATATAAAAAGTTGTATTATGCATTGTATTCTTTGGCGGTCATCTTTGTTACTCGCGTAGATTTGTTTATGGAGGGCGCGCAGGCGCGTAAAAACGATGACCGCCAAAGAATACAATGCATAATACAACTTTTTATATCTCAATAACTACTTATTTCTGCAAAATTTCAATGCGATTTCCGTATTCAGCATAGTAGAAAACTTATAAAAGTCGTCATTTAAAAGAAAATTGCGGAGGTGGACCTAATCTAAAAAAAAATGGTATTATTATACAAACACCGTGACAGCGAATTAACCCTAACCCTAACCCTAACGCTGTCACGGTGTTTGTATAATAATACCAAAAAATACCTTTATTTGTTATTTTATTTATTTTATTTTTGACAACTTTTTCGAATCTGTGTATAGTAACAAAGCCCCCCCCCCCAATAAAAATATTTAAAATTGTTAGAAACCCATCCAATATATATTGCGATGACATATTTGGTGGGCTTCTAACAGTATTTTGTTTAATTTTTATTTTTAAGTCATTTTCAAGAACCAAGGTGTAGATTCGTGGTTATTTTTCTTGTTCTCACCTAACGCTCGATTTTCAAACCGAATAAACGTTTTAGAGATAGGTAGAAGAGTTACTTATCTTGCCTTTGATAACATTTGTTTGTTATATATTTGAAATTTTTTAACCACTTTTCGAATTTCTTGATTGTAAAACGTACCTGTTTCTGTCATTTTTAAAACAAGCACTCATGATTTTTACCACAAGTTCAATCTCAAAATCATAATAAACATTTTCAATAGACACACTGCGACGGTCAAAACATTTAAATTGTGATAATTTACCCCGCTTACCTAAAAAAATCTTAGATATTAAAATTAAGGTGAAAACATAACGTACTTGCTTGTCATGTCGAAATCAGTATAAATTCCAAATTTTTACGAAAATTATCAAGTAAAAAAATAATTACAAATAAAAATACAATTTATCTGGTTTGTATTACTGTACACATAGATTCGAAAAAGTTATCAAAAAACAAATATATAGCAAATAAATATTATCAAAGGCAAGATAAGTTACTTTTCTATCTAACTGGATATGTTTTCAGTGTTTTTATTTAATGTAACATGTTTATTCAGCTCAAAAAACATACTGTGTTTACCGATATGTATTGGAAAAATTCAAAATGGCGGCCGACTCTCTCTTTAACACGGTAAGTTTGGGAAAAGGTGCTATTAATATAAAACTAGACAAAATCTGTTAGAAACTCGCTCAATATATATTACCGTGACATAGGTTGACATATATTCGGTGTTTTTTTAATAGTATTTTGTCTAGTTTTTTATTTATAACACCTTTTCCCGAACTTACCGTGTTAAAGAGAGAGTCGGCCGCCATTTTGAATTTTCTAATACATCGGTAAACAATGTATGTTTTTCGAGCTGAATAAACGTGTTACATTGAATAAAAACACGAAAAATATATCCAGTTTGGTAGAAAAGTAACTTATCTTGCTTTTGATAACATTTATTTGTTATATATTTGTTTTTTTGACAACTTTTTCGAATCCATGTGTACAGTAATACAAACCCAATTTATCTAGTTGATGCAGTTTTATCACATGGATTATTATGGATGATTTTTGGAATATTTCATTTTGCTCAATGTGCTCCGTTACACGAACGAAGACGACTCCAAATTTTCTTTAAAAAATGACTACTTGTATAGGTTTTCGCAGGGAAAATTAGTACGTTTTGGACTGAAGATCTCTGAAAAAAAAATTTCATTTAATTTGATCGAGTAGTTTTTTTTTTTTTACAGTGGAAAAACACATTTTTATGAGAGTGTGTTGAAGTCAGACATTATGGAATTTGTTGAACACACCACGGGGAGATAACTCTTTGTAAAACACCGACACTCCCTCCCCATCTTTAATACTAATTTTTCTTCCTAAAAATCAAACCTTTTGCTCGGTATCATAACAAATTGTTTTTTCGCTGTAAAACAAAACTACTCGATGAAATTAAGTGAAATTTTTTTTCAGAGAACTTTGTTCCATAATGGATACGTGCAATATAACCTTTTTTCAGTATTTTCATTTTTTAATGTGTTGATTAAACTGTACAAGTACCAAATTTAGACCTAAGTCCTTTGATTATGCTTTTTGTAGCATCCTAGCAAAGATCTACTACGAATCAAAATGTAATATTTGTAAGTGAAGTACTTTAAAACAATATATTTTTTAACTTAAAATTTTTTTTTTTTTTTTTTCAGTCCTTAACAGAAGACCTGCTGGTTTATGGATATGTTATAGGTGCTAATAGTCTCCGATTGAAAGTCATCCTCCCAGGTGGTTTTACAGGATATGTAGATCCTACGCATGTTTCTAATGCATACTCGGATAAACTCAAGCATTTGTTGAACTCTGAAGATGAAGAACCGAAAGTGGTAGGTTTTTTTTTTAAACTGTGGAATCCAATTGTTATCTTTACATCTATAAATATAAAAGCGAAAATGTATGTATGTATGTGTGTTCGCTTTTTCTGTGTGTCTACAAAAGGCTTTTTTCAGAGAAGCGGTCAGTCGGTTCACAACTTTTTAAAACTTTTTATATCACATATAAATTGTAATATCTCACAGTTAACAACGAAGCTCACCTGTCTATTTAATTTGCTCAATTTCGGGAAGATAAATATTCAATATTTGTCGCTCATTGCATGTGGGTTAGTCTTTTTCCTATAACATCTTGGGGGAGGGAAAAAAAAGCGTTCAGCAGTAAATGAATACTATCCCGCAGTCAAACTTGACCTCATTAACTCATTAAAACGGGCACCTGCCAAATCCAAGTAATTAAATAAATTCAAACGTGTTTGTGTTAGCATCTCGCGGTGGGGCAATGGTTAACATTGCACGTTTTTTTTTTTTCACACTTAAATTTACAACTTTGCCTCAAGGGTTCGGGTTCGATCCTCATACTTAATTTTTTTTTTTACCCCCCCCCATCCCCGGAGTTTCCACACACACACCTCCAAACACCCAGGCAACGCCAAGTACCCCTCACTAGTCTATAACATAAAAGGCAAAATGTGTGTGTGTTTGTTTGTATGTCTGGCAAAAACGTTCAACACATGCAACGGATCCTATCATTCTGAAGCTCGACGTCTCTGAGAACAAATATTAAAAAATTGGCCAAAAACATTAATTCCTTCACCCTCAACTGGACACTTTTCTACAAAGAGGGGTCGTTTTTTTTCGTCAACATTTTCGCAAGTCATCGTCTCCTTTCAATTGACTACCCTGATTTCAACGCTCGCAACTTCCAGTTTCGCCATGGACGCATCAGCTAAGACGTTACATTTTTTAAAACTTTCTTCTTTTCCTTAGGGTTCAGGCCTGCCTACCACCACTTTTTAAAAAAAATTTTTTTAAAACCTCTCTCTACCTGGGCTGCCTACTGTTTTTTTTATCCCCCTCCCCCCTCTGCTACTACCACTTTTTTTTTTTTTTTACACCTCTTTCCACCCAGGGTTCCTTCCTACACCACCTCTACACACCTGGGAAATTTCTATATATATATATATATATATATATATAAAAGCGAAAATGTGTGTTAGTGTGTGCACTTTTTGTGTATGTCTGCAAAAGGCTTTTTTCAGGGGGGCGCTCAGTCAGCTCACTCCTTAAAACTTTCTATATACTGTCATAATATCTATGAGTTAAGAACAGGGGTTGTATCTATCTTTAATTTGCCTGACTTTTACGTGCTATTTTCGAGATTTTTTTTGATCGCTGCGACTTTGTTTCGCTTTTCAGTATAAAAAAGCGAAACTGAAATCATATCAGTTGGTCCATGTTGGTTTTCACCATCATATCAGACAATTGCCTTCATTTGGACACACTCCCCTAATAAAGGGGGAACTTGTTTTCCCCATACATTGGGGAAATAAAATAAGACAAAGTTGGGTAAAAAAAAAAGTTAAAATTCAGTGCGGAAATGTTAAGTGCGTTTGACCTTATTAAACACGCACCTGTCTGTCACATCACTTTTTAATCATTTTATTTCGCACATTCTCACTTTGCCATTGTAGTATGGCGAGGAAGCCTATTCACCACAAGGGTTCGGGTTCCAGCCTAACTACCTACCAAAACTTTTTTTGTTCTTTTACACCTCCAAACGCTGAGTACCCCATTAGTCTGCTTATGTTTTGGAGACTGGCGGGAAACAAGCTCAGCATCGGTGCAGACACATGGGTGTCTCGCTTTCATTACTTACTTTACCTCACTATTTATTTATTGTTGTATATGTACATTGTTCGTGTGTCACTGTCTTTACAATATGTCTCAGGAGCGTTATGTTCTTTTGTACTGCAGGCTGTACCTTCGGTTTAACTTGAGTAAAGCTTGGTCTGCGCAACCAAGTTTCCTTACCCTACAACAACATTATTATTAATATTTTTTTTTATTTTGCAAATTTGATTATTTTTTGGGGACGGCTCAACAAGAACTTATTTACATTGGATTTGAAGGCTACTGTGTTCTATTCAAGGAAGCAGGACAAAGGAACAGTTCTAGGAAAGAAGCTTTGTTCATGAAGATTGAAATTTCAGACTTTTAACCAAGTACTTTATCTGTTACACCATAGGTCCTTGCGAATGACAGTTCTCCTTTCTTTATTAGAATTCCCTTTTTGGTCCTCTGACAAAGGAGGGATTGGACCTAATAATTTACTCCCGTTCGTTCGTTCCCAATAACCATGCTTGGATTTTTTTTGGAAATTTTGCACAAACATCAGTCATAATGAAAGTAAATTTTTGCCAGAACAGATTTTCCAGATTAACTGGAGGGGGGCTTTTATAAGAGTAAAATTGCCCTAAAGTCGTTCATCTGTTCATTTGTTTGCACTTTTCTCAATAACCATGCCTTGGATTTTTTAAAAATTTTGCCTAAACATTAGTCATGGTGAAAGTAAATACTTCGCTCGTGGAGGGGCACACTGCATGCTTGGCTTGTTTTCTTTAAATTCAAAAATAGCACTTTAAATTTTTTTTTTTTTTTTTTCTGCCAATCACTTGAACTTTACGGCCATATCATTTTATTTCTCTTTTTCTTTCTCTTCTCTCTCTTGCTTTATCTTTCTTTCCCGTTTCTTGATTTTTTTTTTTTTTGTCTGCATCTAGTAAACAATTCACGATGCAGGTAGGGTGAAGTAAATGACTTTGGTAATTGAACATAACATGGTAACTTAACTTAAAAACATGTCGTTAGAGGGCGCTCGCATAGCTCATTTAAAATATGGAAGCACAAAAGGGAAACAATACCTCTACTTTTCTCCAAAACTGCTTACTTACATATTTGGGAAAAATATTAAGATATTTTATGTTATATTTATTTTTTAAAATATATTTATTTATAAAAGCATGAAAAAACAATGAATGTGTTGTGAAATATTGTTTTGAATACGTAAACTTTTTTATCAATTTTTATTTATTTATTTTTGAGAAACTATTTAGATATTTTAAAAATATATTTACAAAAACATGAGAAAAACAATGAATGTGTTGCCAAATATTGTTTTGAATTCAATTTTTATTTATTTTTTGGAAAACTATTTAGATATTTTAAAAATATATTTACAAAAACATGAGAAAAACAATGAATGTGTTGCCAAATATTGTTTTGAATTCAATTTTTATTTATTTTTGGGAAACTATTTAGATATTTTAAAAATATATTTACAAAAACATGAGAAAAACAATGAATGTGTTGCCAAATATTGTTTTGAATTCAATTTTTATTTATTTTTGGAAAACTATTTAGATATTTTAAAAATATATTTACAAAAACATCAAAAAACAATGAACGTATCACTTTTTACAGTTTTAAAAAAGCTTTTTTTAAACTGGAACACATAGCAGTATCAGAATTTTTGTAGGAATTTTTGACACCCCTAACACGAAACTGCGAATACAATATAAAAATCTCGTAATTTCTCTGTTAAAAGTGGGTTATTTATTTTCTTTATGGATTATACTTCCAAAATAAACTATTACAGTTGTTTTAAAAGTAATAAAAATATTTTTATTTTTTTTTTAAACAGTAATGAATTTTCCGAACTCAATATTTTTAAATTTTTAAACTCAATATTTTTAAATTTTAAAATTTTAAAAATCTATCAAAATTTTTCTATTGATTCTATTTTTACGATATTTTCAGGGTCAATGTGAAATTTTATGTTCTTTCCAATAAACCGAATATAATATTTTAGACAAACGTTTTTTTTTTTTTATTCACGGTTCCCCCCCCCCCCAGTGTCTATTACAAAGAAAATACTTAATTTAGTCTCGGATAAGTACATAATTATTTACTCACAAATTGAAGAGAAAAGGTCAATACATAATATATTCAAATTTAAAAAAAAACGGACATCGTGTTCTTGTAGAATTTTACCTGTAAAGTTTGAAGTTTAAAACCTTTTTTTAAACCACGTTATTTGTTTTTTCTTTTTTCTTTTTTTTTTTTTTAATGGAACCTTGGTCCTTGCTCCTTTAATTGAAAAAAAAATTAGGGCTTGAATTACATTTTTCGAGGAGTTATAAGCTTGGAAAGACAGGGGGTCGAATAATTCACGCCTCCAATTTTGTAAATGTCTAAAAATAATTAATTTCGACTCGGATAAGTACATAATTTTTTACTCACAAATTGAAGAGAAAAGGTCAATACATAATATATTCAAATTTAAAAAAAAACGGACATCGTGTTCTCGTCGAATTTTACCTGTAAAGTCCGAAGTTTAAAACCTTTTTAAAAAAAAAACACGTTTTTTTTTTTTTTTTTTTTTTTTTTTAATGAAATCTTGGTCCTTGCTCCTTTAATTGAAAAAAAAAATTAGGGCTTGAATTGCATTTTTCGAGGAGTTATAAGCTTGGAAAGATGGGGTGGAATTATTCGCTATTTTCACAAAAAATTCTGATACTGCTAGCGGTGCATTCATTGTATAAAATAAAAGACGTTTGAAAGCGAAATCACAATGCAATATTATCAAAATAAACGAATATTTTACTTGTTTGAAATTTATAATTTATATATTTCGGAGTATAGCTCCATCCTCAGAATTTTGTATTTTTTTTTTTTCTTTATTTTTCTTTCTTTTTCTTTCTTGCCATGTTGTTAAAAAAGTTGGGGGAAAAAAAAAATCAGTTAGTAAAGGTCCGTATGTTGTTTCTCAGCGGTTGTATTTTGAAATGCCGGAACAGTGCGTTGGGGTAGGAGTTCCATTACAGAAGCGGTGATTTAATTTGAATAAAATAAAATATGTATGAGATACATTTGAAAGCCAAATCACAACGCAATATTATGAAAATAAATATTTTACTTATTTAAATAAGTCATTTGTAATTCAGCACATCATGTTGTGATTGGCTTATCGGCATGTTACGTAAGACAGCAGCTAAACACATTTGAGCTAGTGCATCTGCTACTTAGTTTCTCACTCCTGGACAGGGTTCAAAAGAGTCACCAACCTGATAGGTCCTGAACTGTCATCTAAGCTTCAGCCTCTGTCCCATCGACGAAATATTTCATTCCTCTCCCTGTTCTACAAGTATTTTAACGGTGGATGCTCCAACGAACTACAAGCCCTTGTACTTCCTCGACGTAAACAAACTTGACATGCAGCAAAGTCCCGCCCCTACACAGTAGAGATCCCTAGATGTAAGAAAGCCTTCTACTCTAATAGTTTCTTCCCCAGAGCTGCTCGACTCTGAAATTCCCTTCCGGGTTCCAAGTTCCTGCTTTCCCAACTGTACTGACATGCAGAAGTTCAAGTATAATGTGAACAGACCTTGCTGCTCAACTCCCTACATAGTATCCCTGTAACGTATGTCCCTGATAATAGCCCACTACATGAAAGTTGCACTGTGCCTTGTTTGGGGTGAAATTGTAATTAAAAAAAAAAAAAAAAAAGCGAACGTTGAGATATGTCTGGTTCACAATGTGTAGCAGTACGAAAATTACAATTTGATGAGGTATTGTTTATCATTGTTTTTTTTTTATGTGCATTTTTTTTGTACAAAAATATATGGTATTTGTACAGTTTAATCAAGACATTAAAAAATGAAAATATCGAAAAAAAGGTTATATTGCACGTATCCGTTATGGAACGAAGTTCTCCAAAAAAAAAATTTTTCATTAAATTTCATCAAGTAGTTTTTGTTTTACAGCGAAAAACAATTTGTTATGATACCGAGCAAAAGGTTCGATTTTTAGGAAGAAAAGCAAGTAATAAAGATGAGGAGGGAGTATCGGTGCTTTACATTGAGTTATCTCCCGTGACGTGTTCAACAAATTCCATAATGTCTGACTTCAACACACTCTCATAAGAACGTGTTTTTCCGCTGTTGAAAAAAAACTACTCGATAAAATTAAATGAAATTTTTTTTCGGAGATCTACAGTCCAAAATGGATACATACCTTTTTTTTTTTTTTTCGATATTTTCATTTTTTTAATGCCTTGATTAAACTGTATAAGTACCAAATATATTTATATTCTTTAAGTTAAAAAAAAAAAAAGATAATTTCGCTTTCTGCCTTCTCAAATATTTTGTATCTATAAATTTCTTTGTATGCTTAAAAATTGAAAAAAAAAATAATTTCTTTTTTTCTTTTACAGGAAAATATTCACAATCTATTTCCTGTCGGATCGTTTGTCGTTTGTAAACTGATCAATCCGAAAGCCAACGAAATCAAATTATCTCTCAATCCGAAAGATATTAACCAGGACATCTTTTCTTCACAGATAAAGGCAAATATGGTAAGTCCCTGCAGTTCTTTTTTCTTTTTTTTTTTACTTTCTCTTTAGGGCAGAAACTACATGAGATACCCTCATAAAGCTGGTAGATTCCTTTATAGTGTTATCTTGGACTGAACATAATGGGCAAGTTTGATTTTTTTTTTTTTTTTTTTTTTTTAACAATCATTCTTTTGGGAATTAGCAGGAACAAAATTAGTTTGAGGAAGAGTAAGACATTTACAGTTTTTTTTAAATTGTTTTATTGTTTAACAAGTCATCACTAATTAAAGAGGCCAAAAGCCACCTGAGCATAAAAATCAATGACCAAGTTCTTTCAGATTCTCTCTCTTCTGACCTTGAGAACGTGGTGCAATGAGAAAAAAAGTGGCTGATTAATTTTAATGTATCAAAAACCAAGCTTCTTTTCTTGCATCATAATTGCTCGGATCCCCATCACACCCCAATTGAAATGAATGGCTTTCGTCTTGGGGAAGCTCCATTGACAAGCTTCTGGAACTGATCTTCACTCCTAATCTGGAATGGAACACATACATTAAATCTGTTGCCAAGGTCACTGGAAAAATGGTTGGATCACTCTATCGCTCCAGTAAGTATCTCACTGCCGTTGCAATCCTCTATCTGTATAAGAGCCAGGTACACCCTAAAATGAATTACTGTTGCCACATCTGGGCAGGAGCTGCTCAACGCGCTCTGTTCCAGCCTTGATAGAGTTCAAAACCGAAACCTAGTCGGTGATGCCCTTTTTTCTTCCATGCAACGTCTTTCCCACAGAAGAAATGTTGCCAGCCTGTTTCTGCTCTATCGCTATTTTCATGATAAATGCTCATCTGAACTCCAATCTATGGTTTCCCCCTTGCCAAACTTAAAAAAAAAAAATGCTCGACTAACTACAACCATTATAAACAATTTCCCTTCACTCACTATCTGTGCCTAAATCTAAACAGATTCCATGAACAAAGCTTCTTTCTCAGAACTGCCTGCCTGTAGAACACTTCTGCTAGACTGCTTCCCGGTTGAATACAACATGGTAGCCTTCAAATCCAATGTAAACAAGTTCTTGTTGAGTCGTCCCCGTAAATAACCAAATTCTACCCGACTTACACCATTAACAATTACTACACTACCGCCTTACATTCATTAACCCTTATCCTCGAGTTGCCTTCAGGTCTTGATAAATGGTGACTCTTAAGTACAAAAGTATAAAGTAAATGATTCCCAGATGAAGAACCTTGTGGAAGGATTGAGAATGATTGATGGAGTGGATTCAGCTTAAATACTCATGGGGGCGGTTCATGACGGGAATTTTCTGACATTGTATTTGAAGACAGGCCTGTTGTAATCTGCAAGGAAGTAGAACCACGGATGGTGAAACCCTTGTGGAGAAATACTAGATGCACGGAAAAAAGAAAGGAAAATATTTTTGTTCGTTGTGGCAGAAAGATGATTTCTTGTCGCGGATGTCTTAGAAGAGGAACTTACTCAAGCACGTTCTGTGAAAATGATGACAAAGACTAGCAACATCTCTTCTGTGAGAAAGGGGGCTGTAGGAACAAGAAGAGATCGTACCCCCTCCCCTAACCCCCCCCCCCACACACACACACTAGATGTCGGAATAGATTTTGAAAATCAAGATTCAGCATCACAGTTTTCAGTTTAACTTCCATTTTACATGCTAGCATGTTTTGGAGGACAGCATCTAGAAATTTCCTTTCAAACGTTGCCCAGGTCTTTATTTATCCCTCTTTCTCTCATGTCCATCTTTATCACTTCTTTCTATGTCTTTGTTGTACCCATTAACCTTACTATTTCAGCTGTTCTGCATCTACTAACCCAAGAACTCTCATCCATTTTTTTTTTTTATGTGACCATAGCATCAAAGTCTCCTGTTCTGCATACATCTTTCTACTGTTCAGGTTTAATTTTCCTCTGAGGTCATCAGATCCAACCCTGTCTTTAAGACTCTTCTCACACATTCATCATATCATTAGTATATCATTTCTCGCCATGCAACACGTCCTCAACTTTCACTTCAGTATTAGTTTGTCCCAAAAGTTTGTAAACACTTGCAAAAAATTGAAATTTTACTTGCCAAATAATAACAAAAAACAAAGAAAAAAAAAAATTATTCTTCAAAATAAAGACCATCATTTTTCAAGACTTTCTGTCATCGATCTGCAAGCTTTCAGATTTGGTCAAAAGTACCATTCAGCTGGTTTCAAATCGAAGAATTCTTGACACACTTCCTCAACTTCATCAAACGAGTCAAATCAGGAGCCCTTCAGAAAGTGCTGTGTTGAGAGCAGAAAAAGCTGTAATTTGATGGAGCACAATCAGGACTGTAGGCTGGATGTGTCAGAACCTTAACGACGTCCAGCTCTTCAAATGGATTGCTGAGCAATTGATGGCAACTTTCAACTTGTCTGTTGGCTTCTGCTTCAGTGAATTCATGCAGATCTCGACACTGTTTTTTGTGAACAAAATCAAGTTGCATCAAATGTTAGTGAATTGTTGATTTGCCAATTCCAAGTTCATCAGCCAATTCTTAGGTGGTCGATGAAGGCGCACTGTCCAACCTGGTGTTTGCAAGTCTCCATCATCCAACTTTAACGGCCGTTCCAAATGAACCTTATCTTCACGACTCATGTAGCCAGAATGAAAACGCTTTTACCACTTTCAAATTTGCCGCATATGCAATTGTTCCTTCACCTTCAGCAGCACAAGTCTTTTTTGCTGATTTCTCGGTTGAAAGACCTCGCTTCCATCAGTAACGAATCAAAACTTGCAGCTCAATTTTATCAATTGCCATTAGAAAGATAAAGATTACTATAAAAATTTAAATGCAAAAAACAATTGAAAATTGTATAAAAATACAATCTTTTGCAAGTGTTTACAAACTTTTCGGACAACCTAATAGTTTAATCTAACTTTTGGTGTGGGTATTTTATTTTTAATAATTTTATTTTTAATAATTTTATTTTTAATAAAATATACTGACATTAAAAGTTAGAGTATTCATGATAGCATTGTTGTAAAGAAGTACCTCAGCATTTGTCAATTTCTGCCTTTTTTTTTTTTTTTTTGTTACACGGTGGTCACCACTTATCAAGGCCTGGAAACCACTCAGGGATAAGGGTTATTGCAAGTACATTACGTTAGTGTGGAGATTTGATGAAGTGTTTACTTAAGGGGGCGGTTCATTAGGAATTTGTTAACGTTGGACTTGAAGACATCCAAGTTGTAGTCAGGTGGAAAGCAGGCATACGGAACAGAGTTCCACAGGCGTGCAGTTCTAAGAAAGAAGCTTTGTTCATGGAATCCACGTTTTGATTTAGGATTTAATTATTTCCCTTACAGATCTAATAAAGATTGACAGGGGGGGGGGCTGACATTTGTATTTGTGTCATGATTCATCAAAATATCACTGAACATGTTTATAATTTTTCTTTTAGATATTGATTGGAAGCGTCAACAGCGTTGAAGACCACGGCTACATCATTGATTTTGGCATTATGCATATTTCTGCCTTTTTGCATAACAAAGATGCAAAGGAGCATATTGAAATTTTCAATGAAGGTTAGATCTTTATTTTATTTAAAAACGTGTTTCATGTATATACACATATAATACCATATATACTTGTGTATAAGTCAAGTTTTTTTTGTTTTTTTTTTTCTGTTCTTGGTACTTGTACAGTTTAATCAAGACATTAAAAAATGAAAATATGGGAAAAAAATTTAAATTGTACGTTATGGAATGAAGTTCTCCGAAAAAAAATTTCACTTAATTTCATCAAGTAGTTTTTGTTTTACAGCGAAAAAAACAATTTGTTATGAAACCGAGCAAAAGGTTTGATTTTTAGGAAGAAAAGCTAGTATTAAAGATAGGGAGGGAGTGTCCACGCTTTAAACTGAGTTATCTCCCCGTGGCGTTTCTAAACTCCAAACAAAAATTAAAAAAAAAAAACCCAAGATATCTGCCTTCAATGTGCTGTCGTAAAGACATGTTTTTCCGCTGTAAAAAAAAACAAAAAAAAAACTACTCGATCAAATTAAGTGAAATGTTTTTTTTTTTTTGCGAAGATCTTCAGTTCAAAACGGATACATACAATATAACCTTTTCTTTCGATATTTCCATTTTTTAATGTCTTAATTAAACTGTACAAGTACCCTGTTTTTCCTTTTTTTTTTCTTTTACTTTCCTTTTTTACTCGCTCCAAATCTTCTCACCAAGAAGAGAAATAAAAAGTAAAAAAGAAAAGAAAAAACACAAAGAGAAAAACAGAAATAAAAAATGGAAAAGAATTGACTTATAAACAAGTATACACGATATTATAAGTTTATATAATCTATTGTGCATATATATATTTTTAGTATTTATGTTAACAGTGCTCAATATGTAAGTAGAGCTTAGTAGTAGTATGAAAATATATCTATGTCAAATGAGCTACATAAAGGCATCCATGTTTCATTCATTAGCCTGATGATTTTCTGCTGAAATGAAACATGGAAGTCTCTATGTAATATACTTGCCATTCTTGAAATTTTACAACCAATCAGAACATATCTTTATCAACATTCTTGAAATTTTACAACCAATCAGAATGCAACTTGAACCACAATCAGAAAATTGTATATTTTTTTCTCTGACCAGTTGGAGCAGAAACTACTTATTAATAGAAGATACTTTTTATTTATAAAATATGAAATTTTTATAATGTTGTTAACGTCAGATTTGTTTGCTAAACTTTCAATTTTGGGTGCTTGTTTGGAATAATAAAAATCGGAAATCGAAAAATTGAATTTCAACTAAAAGCAATGTTATATACTTAATTGCCAAGTCGACATTAGTAACATATCCAAAAATTATGAAAGATGATAAAGTAGAATGAAAATTGCTTTTGAAAAAAGAAATGCAAGTTTTACTTAATAAGCTGAAGAGTTTTATAGTAGGGGAGGTAACTGCATAAAACTCTGATAATGAATTGCTGGATGTGAAAGTAAATTGTCTATATAATAATTTAGTAATATGTCACTAATTTCGACTTGACAATTGGGTAACAATGCTTTTAGTTAAAATTGACAATTGATTTTTATTATTCTAAAAAAAAAAAAAGCATACAATTTTGAAAAAAAACAAAAGTTATATTTTATGCAAACAAATGTTAACAAGAACAAAGACAGAATTGTAAGCCTCCTCACCCTCTCTCTCTCTCTCTCTTTTTTTTGCTTGCCTTTTGAAGCAGTCTTTTTTTTTTTCTCTTTCAATCCTTGCTCAATTCTTTGATTTATGCAGCTTTGGCTATTTTCTTACATTCACACTTCTTTTGAAACGTCAGGTGAAATTGTCCAGACAAGGGTGTCCTAAAACTGTTTGACATTGAAAAGCCCCCCACCCCACCCCGTTCAAATACTATTTTTTAATTTCCTGCGCCGAAATATATCAAACTTTTTTGCATTAAAAAAAAACAATTTTTTAACCTTATTTTTTTATTGAAACTTAATTTTTTTATTTCCTTTTTTATTTCCTTTTTTTTTTTTTTTTTTTTTTAGGAAAACCACTCTGTGTTGGCCAACAGTTACGGTGTTTGGTACTTTCGGCCCCAAGTGATAATCAAAAAGAGAATGAATCTCGAACAGTAAAAGTCACAATTGATCCATTTGCAGTTGATTCAGCTGTGGTGAGTTTTTTTTTTTTTTTTTTAACACATTCACTGCCAGCTCGATCGAATTGATGCTTCTGTTCAGTCGCGAAAGACAAAGGAGATCCCCTGTCGGGACAGCTGCGGGGAGGGCAAAATAATTTTATACATATTTTTTTTTACTGGCTATTAACATTCAGGTGTTCTATTTCCGACCAGATCACACATGAAACGTGACCTTAAGATGATTTTGATACGTGCTGAGAGATGAAAATGTCACCGTTGCAAAACTCGCTATTAATATAATAATTGCCAGCAAACAATAAAAAAATTAATGATTACACGAGTAGATAGAGTGTAAAAATTTTTAAAAAAATTCAGGTGGAATTTGTCACAGTATTTTCTCATCCTCTTCACAATTTCCAGCAGGCGTCTCTCACCTCAACTCTGCCAAGAGGCATTTTATTAAAAAAACTGACTGCATTTTATTTGCATATGTGGGCAGTGTAATCTTGTGCGATTCCACAACTTATAAAGCCACGGCTGCCATCTTAAATCTCTGTCTCTCAGATCCCACCTGACGGTAAGTCGTGTAGCCACACAAGGCACACACACATGGGCGCTTGCTTCTTTGACTAAATTCAACTCTACAATACTTAATCTGTATTATTTATTTTTTAAGGAATTGTCACAAGCCACTTTTACTAAAGGAATTGTCAGTTTTTATCAGTTTATATATTTTTTGTAATAAAAATAACTCAAATTAGCTTTTATTTACAGTAAATCATTCAATTTTTAACTTATATATATCTTCGCTAGAAAAAAAAAACATAATAGATGGCAGGGCCAAATACAAAATAACTCGTAAACATTCTATTCAATATGTGTTATTTTGAGATGCCAGTTCAAGTTAAAGACTGTTATCATACGTGCCGAGAGCGCATTTAAAAAGTCAGAATTTTTATATCTGCTTTAAAGCTTATGTGTAACGATGAAATTCCAATTAAATAATATTCTCTGAAATTCGATCTCTTAACAAAAATTAATTTTTAGACATTTTCTAGAATCAAAATCATTTTTTTTAATCAAAATTGGATTAGTGATTCTAGACATAAGGTTTAGTCGCATTATATGTTGATCTAAACACATTCGCTGCTATTAGCTCTATTTAATTTTTTTGTCATTGTTAAGCTATTTTTTTCTGCAATTTCTAAAAACTAAAGCCAACAAATAATGCATATGAATATAATATGGAATATATATTAAATTTGTATTATTTATGATATTCTCGCATTGGGCACATTAAATAAGAAAATATCTTAGTGTGCCAGATACGAATATCAGTTTTGATATTATTTTGTAATAAAAATAACTCCAATCAGGTTTTATTTACAGTGAATCATTCAACTCATGACGTATGTATATTCGCTAGAAAAAACATAATACATGGCAAGAGCCAAACGCAGAATAACTCGTAAGCATACAATTCAATACATGCTATTTTGAGATGCCAGTTCAAGTTCAAGACAGTTATTGTACCTGGCAAGGCTAAGCAAATACTGGGGTATGAGAATACTCGTAGTTGGCAGCGAATGTGTTAATTTTATTTTTTTTATATACTTGTTTTAATATCAGATGTTTGGATTAATTCTAAATTTTGTGTTGAGAGAGAGAGAGCACTCTTGAAATCATTAAGTAGAACAACTAGTAACAAGCAGTGATGTTTGAATGTTCATAGCAATCAATGATTGGTAATGTTTATTATAATTGCAAAAGGAAACAAAACCGTATCTCGGTAGCATTAAATACAACCATCCATTGTTGGCTCTATTCATCTACAAACTGGAGGACATTGCCTTGGATATGTATGCGTTTGATCTGCCTACATGTCAAGAATAGTGTGGTGTCATCAGCAATTAAACCCATCTCAAATGCAATTGCATCAGGGAGGTTGTTTATGAAAATCAGGAATAGTGAAAGTCCTAGGATCAATCTTCTAGGGCACACCTATATTGATGTGATCCTGCCTAGATGTTCAGCCATCGAGGACAACTTGGATCTTTCCTTTAGATAAGAAATATATGATTATATTGAGTTATTTGTTCAATAATACCAAGTAAATTAATTTTCTTTGGCTTTGATGTATTAAGCACCACTATCCTAATTTCATCTGCTTTATTCAATGTACATTCAAAGATAACCGTTAGAATATCCAAAGTAGAATGTAATTGCCTAAGTTCATACTCTTCATCATAGATATTATTATTCTAAAAAAAAAAAACACACCATTTTGGAAAAAACAAGTTATGAGTTATTTTATGCAAACAAATGTCAACAAGAACAACGAAAGAAAGAATTGTAAGCCTCCTCACCCTCTGTCTCTTGCCTTTTGAAACAATCTTTTTTTTTTCTTTCAATCCTTGTTCGATTCTTGGATTTATGCAGTTTTGATTATTTTCACACTTATGTTCACACTTCTTTTGAAAGATTAGATGAAATTTCCCAGACCAGGATGTCCTAAAACTGTCTGGTATTGAAAAGGGCTTTTTCCCCAGTTTAAATACTATCTTTTCATTTTCTGTGCCAAAATATATAAAACTTTTTTGCTTTAAAAAAAAAAAAATTTTTTTTATCTCATTTCTTCATTGAAACTTTGAAACTTATTTCATTTATTTTTTATTTTATGTCTACATTTGTATTTTTATGCTTACATCTGAGTGTGTGTGGGGGGGACTGAATTGAATGATACATTAATAATAATAATAATAATAATAATCTATATATTAATAGGATAGCGTGTGTTATTTATTTTGTGTGTTACGCTTACATCCGAGTGACTATTGTTTAATTGTTATGGACTTCCATTTCTTGCAATAAATAATTTTACCAAGAATTCTTCATAAGTTTTGGTTTCGGTTTCGATTATAGCTAATGGCACTCAAGTCATCTATTTTTTATAAATAATTTTACCAAGAATTCTTCATGATTTTTGGTTTCGTTTCAATTTTAGTTGAAAGAACTCAAGTTATATATACATATTCTTCATAAGTTTCGGTTTCAATTCAAGCTGATGCACCCAAGTCATATGGATATATTTTTTTATTTTTGAAATCGTAACTTTATAATATATAAAAATCGATAGAACATTAACTCTATAATAATATATACAGAATCTGCAAGAATTAAAATACCATATTTAAGCGTACTTTACGACCGGGCTATGCTGGGCATCCCTGATAGCTTAGATAAATACTTTTGTAGTTTTAACAAAAAAGCTACAATAATATCAGAGTGTCTCCATTTACACTGAACATCCAAAGAATGCCAACATCAATATATTACATATGAATGAGTCCTCTGTGGAATTTCCACAGGTCCCGTTAGTTTTTAATAAATGTTTACAAGCATGTCTTATTATTCTGGTGGCCCTGTCGGTGGGGCATTAGAATACACCGACTGCCCCCCTGCAGAGCGTAAAAGTCCCTCAATGGGGGTCCTGGATATGACCTTAAACTATATCCAGTGGTAAGGCCCCAGCTTGCGGGCTTTGGGGAGTGTGGAGCCACCCTTTAATTACCATTGCTCCCAGGTCCACTCTGACCCGGAGTGGTAGTACCTGTTAGGGTCCCAACTATGGGTTGAATAGAAACTGATGTGAAAACTACAAAAATATTCTATTAAAAAAAATTTTCTTCAAAATCTTTGGATTCGGCATTAAATAACCCGAAAGGGGTTGATATGCCGTAAAACAAAAACAACCAACCAACCAACTTATTTAGTCTGACTTAGTCTGTAACGTATTCTATATTCCAGTCAGTATTCTATAAATCTATAATGCATATTTTTTATATAGTTTCTTTTATGTATGCATATTAATTTGTGTATATTTGTGTGTATACGACATAATCACGTCGACACACCGGTTCTCACCAGATCACCAAAGTTAAGCAACATTGAGCTCGTCTTGTACCAGATGGGTGACCATTTGGGAATTCTAGGTGCTGTATGTGCTCTCCGCTTATCTCAGCATTTTAAGATCGGATTTTTTCGATTTTTGATACTTATCGGATGAATTTCTGTACAAAACATATCTAAGAACACTGCCAGACATATAAATTAGCTTTATGTGAAATTTACAAAAGATAGGCTCAGCTATTTCGGAACCTGTAAGGAACTCTCTCTTTCACACACACACACACACACAAAGTGATTTTTATATAATAGTAGAAATAAAGATATTTCAGACTAATGTACTATTTTCAGTATACAGCATAATCACGTTGACACACTGGTTCTCGTCAAATCGCTGAAGTTAAGCAACGTTGAGCCTGGTTAGTACCAGATGGGTGACCATTTGAGAATTCTATACGCTGTATGTGCTCTCCGCTTATCTCGGCATTTGTTTCCAGTTGTCCTGTACATACACTTCACTTGCCACTGGTATTTAACAATGTCAACTCAGGAGAGGTGCGGTTAGAGATTGCGCACCTCCTGCTACAAAAATTTTATGCCCAGGCACCCCTTCGTGGGTAACCATAGTCTGTTGAAGACTGAAGGAGCCTCTTATTCTATAAATAGATAAAAAAAAAACACCATTATTGATGGCAAAGGATTTCTCGAATTTTTATACAATTTATGTACTGTTAAATTTTCATGACATTGATTTTTTTTTTTTTCTTTTTTTTTTTTTTTTCTTTTTATTAATAGATGAAGTCTTCAATGAATTTGTCATATACATCTATTCAACCTGGTTTGAAAACTGAAGTAAAGATTGTAAAGGTGAGTTTAAAGAAGGAATGCATAATTTAATCGTAAAAGACCATTGACACAGGTTCACTCGCAGATTATTGCTTTCTCTTCATTGGAGAGCCATTCTTGTAATTGAAAAATAATCTGAAAAGAAAAATTACCATAAAGAATTAAAACATTTATTATTTATTTATTAAAAAAAAAGCAAACTTTATTATTTATTTATTAAAGAAAAACAAAAATTTATTAGAAAAAAAATTTATTCTTTATTTATTAAAAGAAAATTTATTAGAAAAAAATATTTATTTATTAAAAAAGAAAACTTTATTAGAAAATAAACAGTTATTATTTATTTGTTAAAAAAAACTATTTATTAAAGGAAAACAAAACTTTATTTAAAAAAAATTATTCTTTATTTATTACATAAAAAATTTATTAGAAAAAAATATTATTTATTTAAAAAAAAACTTTATTAAAAAGAAAACTTTATTATGTATTTATTAAATAAAAACTTTATTATTTATTTATTAAAAAAAATTATTCTTTATTTATTAAATATAAAATTTATTAGAAAAAATATTTATTTAAATAAAAAAAACTTTATTAAAGAGAAAACTTTATTATGTATTAAATAAAAACTTTATTATTTATTTATTAAAAGAATTATTCTTTATTTATTAAATAAAAAATTTATTAGAAAAAAATATTATTTAAAAAAAAAACCTTTATTAAAAAGGAAACTTTATGTATTTATTAAATAAAAACTTTATTTTTATTTATTAAAAAACATTATTCTTTATTTATTAAATAAAAAATTTATTAGAAAAAATATTATTTATTTAAATAAAAATCCTTCATTAAAAAGAAAACTTTATTATTTATTTATTAAATAAAAACTTTATTATTTATTTATTAAAAAAAAATTATTCTTTATTTACTAAATATAAAATTTATTAGAAAAAATATTTATTTAAAAAAAAACCTTCATTAAAAAGAAAACTTTATTATTGATTTATTAAATAAAAACTTTTATTGATTTATTAAATAAAAACTTTATTATTTATTTATTAAAAAGATAACTTTATTATTTATTTATTAAAAAAAATAACTTTATTATTTATTTATTAAAAAAAACAAAACTTTATTATTTATTTATTAAAAAGATAACTTTATTATTTATTTATTAAAAAAAAATAACTTTATTATTTATTTATTAAAAAAAAAACTTTATTATACATTTATTAAATAAAAAATTTATTAGAAAAACAAAATCTACTTTAAATTTATTTTAGTTTTCGCATTTTGTCTTATTATTGACAAACATTTTTTTCTTTATTTTTAGGCTCAAAAACACGGTCTAGATATCAAATTCCAAAATTATGAAGGAACCATTCCAAAGGTTTATTGGAATTTAAGTGAGAAAAAATTTAAAGCAGATTCAATGGTAAGAAATTCTTTTCATTTTCACAACAAATATATTCAAGATCTATGATTATAATTATTATTTAATAACATGAATTATCACTAATAACAATAGTAACTAGTTGCACATTGGGAAAATTTCATGGTTGCTTTCCATCTGTATAATAATCGTACTTGTCTCTTTCTTACTTAGACTTTCACAAAATAATACTCGTCTAGTTGAAACCACTATCAATAATTTCCCCCACTCTTTATCTGTACCTAAACCTAAACGTAGATTCCATGAACAAAGCTTTTTTCTTAGAACTGCACGCCTGTGGAACTGTCTTCCGTTTTCCTGCTTTCCAGCTGACTACAATTTGGTAGTCTTCAAGTCCAATATAAACAAATTCTTGATGGGCCACCCTCTTAAGTAATCTAATTTATCAAATTTCCATTACTAACGATTATTATGATATTATTCCATTGACTACTGTACACTCAATAACCCTTATCCTCGAGTGACCTCCAGGTCTTGATAAGCGATGACTCTTAGGAAAAAATAAAAAAAATCTTAGGAAATTTTGCATTGTGCGACGCATGAGGTGGTTATTGTTTTCAGTCTGAAGCCAGATTTACATCCTCCCATTGTGATCAAATCTCACTCAAATGTTTCAAATTCATTTTTGGTTTTTCTCTTAGTCAATTGAAGCATTTGGAACTAATTTTAGAGTATGTTCTAGCCAGCCTAGATGTTTGTAGATTAGTGTGATGTCTGACTTCTTGGTAGTTTGATCACTCTATTTGATTCTTTGAGTCTTCCTGAGCCACATCGAATCAAACATGTCTCATCATCTCGACTGATTTTGAGATGCTAAGTTTCCCTTTCATGTAGCAGTGTCGACAAAATGTTACAGTTATAAAATCTTAATTTAGATTTGAGGGTGAATTTTTTTTTTGGTATTTCAGATCTTGCAAAGCTGATTTAAATGCTGCTTTGACCTTTCTTAGCACAGCCATAATTTTGCTAATAGGCTTGCCCTAAAACAAAGGGAAGTAATTCATTTAAACTTGCATTCACTACTCAAGTGGGAAGTGACATTGGTTAAGTGGATAAAAACACAGACTGAAGATTTCGATGTGATAAATTCAAATCTAGTTGGTTCCATGGTATCATTTTCACTTTAGAATGTTGGCAACCATTGCATAGTCTCTTTTGAAAGAATGCCAAAAACAGAATGGATCTGTTTTGTTTGAATTTACTTTACTAGCTTTAGCGATACAAAGATACAAGGTGCCTTAAATAAGTTTCCAGACTTTTTTGTACAGGCATTTAAAATTGTTGTAAACTCTTAAAAATTCAGTATGTTATCGCTATACATCTTATGAGATGACTGACCAATTTTTTATGATTTCACATTCAAATGAACAGCTACAGCAGGAATTGGAGTACACTCTACTAAAGACTGATTGTCACAGCGGGTGAATTTCAAAAATGCAATCTGGACGTGAGAACACTTTAGAAGAATGATATGCAATAAAATTCTGTTTAAAACTTGGAAAAAATGCGACAGAAACGTATAGAATGCTTCAGACTGCTTTTGGACCATCTTGCATGAATCGAGTATCAGTTTTGAGTGGCATAAGAGATACAAGGAAGACAGGGAGTCTGTAAGGGATGATAAGAGGTGTGGGAAAAGTAAGGAAGTCAGAACATCAGAGTTGATTGGCCAAATAAAGAATTTCATGTATAAGGACTGCCATGTGTCTACAGAGACAATAAGTGCACAGTTGATTGGCCAAATAAAGAATTTCATAGATAAGGACCGGCGTGTGTTTATAGAGACAATAACTACACAGTTTGATGTCAGTGTGGGAACTGTAGACACGATTATTCACGAGGAACTGAAGATGCAGAAGAGTTGCGCAAAGTTTGTCCCAAGGGTACTCAGAGAAGATCAGAAAGAAAGATGTGACAGCAGGGAGATGGTCGAGCTAATCCATTCAAATGCTGCAGTTCTTTATGCTTTAGTGACTTGCGATGTAAGCTGGATCTACTGCTATGACCTAGAAATCAAGAAACAGATTTCTCAGTTAAAGATCTAAGAAGATCAGACAGCAAATCCAATCAGAAACTTATGACGATCCTTTTTTTGACGACATGGGCATGTTCTACATACACTGGGTTTCCACTGGACAGACAGTCAACAAGGAATACTATGTTAAGATTTTAAGGAAGTTCAGGAAGAGATTCTGTCAGAAGAGGTCAGAACTCTTCAAATCAGGTCAGTGGCATTTTCAACAGGACAATGCACCAGTCCACAACTCCATCTTTGTCACAGACTGACCATGATGGACATCAAGACAGTTCCTCACCTTCCCAATAGTCCAGACCTTGCTCCCTGTGACTTTTGGTTATTCCTTAAGCTCAAGGAAAACCTTAGAGGCTGTCGTTATGAGACAAGGAGATGAAAGAGGCTGTGATGAGGGTCATTGACACGCTCACACAAGAAAACTTCCATGGGACCTTCCAGAAGTTGTTGGAACGGTACAACAAGTGCATTGCAGCTGGAGGAGATTACTTCAAAGGGGACTAGAGTTTCATGGGTGTAATACCAGTAAGTGCCCACAAAAAAAAATTTGGAAACTTATTGAAGGCACCTCGTATATGTAAACAGGAAGTAGGAGAGAACTGATTTCTTTTCAAGTTTAATCCCAAAAATTCCAGCTGTGAATGGTATTAACCAAAATTTTTAGAAAAATAATATCTAAAAAGAAGAATTGAACATAAAAATAGAGCAAATTGAAAACAGTTACATATTTATAAATTGAAAATATAACAAATATGCAGATTAAAAAACAGTTACATATTTATAAATTGAAAATATAACAAATATGCAGATTAAAAAACAGTTACATATTTATAAATTGAAAATATAACAAATATGCAGATTAAAAAACAGTTACATATTTGTTTATATGATGTTGTAGCCATGACAGAACTTTCAGATAGCATTCAATTGTTGTGTCATTTCCTTTCACTCTTATTTTCTTGTTTTTTTTTTTATTTTTATTTTATTTTTTTATTTTTTTTATTTTCAGATCGAAGCAACTGTTGTGTATGTCGACCATAAGCAGAAATTACTTATGCTTTCACTTTTGACTCATTATCACAATCCAGTCACGGACTTATTTCCCAATTACAAAGTCGGACAAACAAAGACCGGAATTGTTCAATCGGTGAACAATAAAATTGGAATCTACTTGGGATTGCCTAAGGGAATACTCGGATTGGCTGATGTATGTTGAGATTTTTTTTTCTTTTTTTCTTTTTATATACTTACTAGCAAAGATACCCACCCTTCACGCAGGACTTTGCTGTCCGCTCGGGTACACACTTCGCGGGCACATTTGCAGTAAGTGGATGCTGTAAGAGCAACTATTGCTTAAGGTGTTTAAAATATTTTAACTACCTCCTGGGAGTAGAAGAGGGTGATCTGATTCAAATTCACAAAGAAGTTGGCTGGCGCCCTGGTGGCAGCCCCCGGGGTGGTGTCGAACCCCAACTTGGTGTGCACCATCCTTAGGTAGAGGATTTTATGAAGAACTGCATCAAATATGACCTTAACCTTTGACCTTGAAAAATGGTGTGCAGGTCGGAGACCATCATCATGTCAGGTTTGGTCATAATCGGTCCACTGCTATGGTTTATAATGATCTGAAATAACAAGGGGAGACTTGATGCCAAATATTTCTTACATGTTATACCTCCCCTCTTTTGGAAATAGGGTACGATTATGAATATCTCCAGTTTCAAGTAATCTTTATACACTGTGAAATTTACTTCATGTATGAAAATCAAAGAGGGCCGATATAACATACGAGAAATATTTGGAATCAAGTCTCCCCTTGCTGTTATTTCAGATCATTTGAAAGCATAGCAGCAAATTTTAGTCTCCCCTCCATCAAGGCCAGAGGTTTTGAGGAAATATCAGATATTTTGTAATTCATATGCAAAATTAGGAAAATAAATGACTATAATTGAAAAGTGCAGTATCCCCCTACTCCCCTCAAAAAAATCCTTTAAAATTACTAGTTATGGGTTTTTGAGGGTGTTGAAAATGAAAGAAGATTTTAAATTCCAGGAAACAAGTAGTTTGGGAGCACTTGTCTATATTAATTTAATATAAAATGAACACCCACTTTCTAGCCACCTTGGGTGTGGGGGGGGCATCTGTTATTTTTTTTTTAGGGATGGTGTTTATTTTGTAATTGTGTCTTAGTAGACCAATACAAATCTTACCTTAAAAACTTGTTTTCTATTGGTTTTCGGGTGTGCTGAAAACGAATATCACATTTAAATTTTCTGCAAGTAAGTATTTTTCTGGGTATTAAGCAATGTAATTTTTTTTATGTTATATATAAGTAGTGCCCATTGTTGTATGCGCAAGCGCGCACATATTTTTGCTTAATACCCGGAAAAATACTTATTTGCGGAAAATTTAAATGCAATCTTCGTTTTCAGCACATCCAAAAACCTATCAAAAACAAGTTTTTCAAGATAGGTTTTGTGTTGGTTCAGCACCCCTAAAAAAAATAAGACTCCCCAAAGAAGTGGCCATAAAGTAGGTGCTCATTTTACATTAAATTAATATACAAAAATGATCCCCCACTTTTTGAACTATAATTTCTTCATATCGTGGAAACTACTCATTTCCTGGAATTTAAACATTATTTTCGTTTTCAGTACCCCCGAAAACCAATGATAGTAGTAATTTTAAAAGATTTTTTGAGAGTGGAAAGATACTGCAAATTTACTGAAACATTTTATGGTTGTAAAAATGTGCCAAAAATAAGCTCTGTATAGTTGATGATCCATTTAATGTGTGACCTTAAGGAAAAATGTCACATAGCCCACTACACAATTCTGATCAATAGTTGCCGAGATTTGGAACTTACAAAATTGCCAAAAAAAGGTGCTGTGTGTGTATATATATATATATATATATATATATATATATATATATACTCGTAACCAAATTGAATATTGAAATGCTCATATCTTTGGTTCTGTGAGATGAAACTACATAAAAATTTGCAGGCTTTTTGAAGATTACAATACTATTCTATGGTTAAAATTTTATGACAATTGGTAAAAAATAACTTATATTTTCAAACTAATAAAATATGCCCAAATTTGCCTACATTTGTATATAGGTGTGCTAGGTAACATAATAGGGATGTGACATTTATCAATAGTTACATTAGGAGTGAAATAAATTATTGAGGCTGTTTGGGGAAACTATATTAATCTCTGTGATAAAGGAGGAGTGCAGTTTGTTATATATAATGTGAGTAGGCGTATAGCATGTCTGTCATAATGGGTTTAATGTATGCGGACAAGATGTGTGTTTAAGCTCTTGGGGAGAACATAGGGTAAGTTGAAGTAGGTTTCTTTTTTTCACCATATGTGTAGATGCGTTGTAGCTATGGGGATGTTTTTTGCATGAGATATGTGGTTTGTGCTAAGTTGATAATTACTATATTGATCTCTGTGATATAGGAAGAGTGTAGTTTGTAATATATAATGTAGGTAGGTGTATTGCATATCTATAATTTCTTCCTTGCTTATGATTTTCACAGTATTTATGCGGATCATATTTTGCTGTTTCCCATGTGCAACGATGTATATTACGTTTAAAGCTGGTTTTCTAGGTATTACCTCATAATCAAGAATTGACCCAATGTTTTTTTTCTAGTGTAGATTTTTCTCTTTTTGAAAAGATTTTTTTGTTTTTAATTTTCAGTTACAAGGTTTAAGTAGCAAAGGATCTTCATCCATGGAGGAAGCCTATGCAGTTGGATCAGAGCACAAGTGAGTTTCTTTCATACACATACGCACATACATGCACATATACACATACATATACACATACATATACATAAACACATTTAAAAAAAAATACACTGGTTTAATAGAAAAAAAAAATTTAGACAAGTATGAAAAAAAACTATGTTCTTACTATTTCAAGTGCTGATTTCAGATAGGGTATTCATTTGCAATTATTATATCAGCACTAGTGCACTTTAACGGACTGTATTTTAATAATTTTTCAAAACCAAACTTTTCTAAATTTTTTTTTTTTTTTTTTTTTTTTTGCTTTTTGCATCACCACTTATCAAGGCCAAGAGGCCACTCGAGGATAAGGGTTAAACAGTGTACAGTGGAAATTGGACAATATAGTAACCGTTAGTAATGGAGATTTGGTAAATTTGTTAACTTATATGGAACGGCTCATCAAAAACTTGTTTACGTTAGACTTGAAGACAACCATATTGTAGTCAGCTGGAAAGCAGAAAAACGGAAGACAATTCCATAGGCGTGTAGTTCTAAGAAAGAAGCTTTGCTCATGGAATCTACGTTTAGGTTTAGGCACAGATAAAGAGTGGGGGAAATTAGTGATAGTGTTTTCTGCTAGACGAGTGTTTCTTGTGAAAGTTTGGCGAGGTGGGGACCATAGAATGGGACTCAGCCGAGCACTTGCCATGAAAATAACGATAAAGCAGAGACAAACTCGCAACATCTCTTCTGTGAGAAAGAGGTTGCAGGGAAGAGAAAAGGACCCCCCACAAGGCTACAAAGTCTATTTTGAACTCTATCAAGGCAGGACAAGTCCTTTCTAGCAGCTCCTGCCCAGATGTGGCAACAGTACTCCATCCTTGAGCGTACCTAGCTCTTACATAGATAGAGAATTGCATCAGCAGTGAGTCATCTACTGGATGGATAGAAAGATCCCACCATTTTTCCAGCGGCCTTGGCAATGGATTTAATGTATGTGTTCTAGGCACCGCCAAAACTGGGGGGGGGGGGGGGGCAGGTCAGTACTTTTTGACGGACCGTCTTTTTAAAAATCTACCAAAAATCAGGTAATTATCCGATTAATACGAAATTTTCAGCGATTATTAGGAGAAGAATGAACTTTATAACAGTGTACTTATTTTTCATAAACGATATTTATATATATATTTTTTTTTGCTTACAAAACCCCCCCTTGTTTTGAAGTGGGAACAAATATGCTTAAAATAATCATCTGAAACTGAACAAAACATATTGTGTTCTTGTAAGGGACAGAATTATAGATTAAAAAAAAAAAAAAAAAAAAAAATTGTTTGCATACCTTATTTTGACGTCTGAATATCAGAACTTCGATTGTGTTTAATTATCCCGCTTCTGAGTTTTGAAGTGTGAAATTCGGTGAATATGTTGAGTAAAATAATTAATTTAAGTTAAGCAAAACAAAAAAAAAATTTTTTTAATATTTATACGAAAAAAGCCATTTTAAAATTTTTGATAAATAAATTAACAATTTTTTTTTAGCGAGCCGAATAATGCATGACCATTATTAAACAGGGCATGCTTTGAATAATCGATACAAAAAAAAAAATTCGATAAATGTTGTGCCCTTTGTGTTAAAAATAGCATCATTTTTTTCGATCCCGTTTGAAAACGTTTGCCGCCTTTCTACTACGGTAGACCAAACGCGCTGAAATAATTTTTTTTATTCTGCTTTAAATTGCCCCCCCCCCCATTTTGGGGAGCCTGGCCCGCACACACATACACATTAAAAACCAAACTCATACAAATGGTCACCCATCTGGTACTGGCCAGCCTCAGCTTAATAATACATTGAAATTTTCGTCACTGAAAAATAAGTTTTTTTGGCCTGTTTGGTCTTCCATAGTTTTCTTCTTATAAAAAGCAAATGTAAACAGAGTCGATCTCGACTCTGCATCGATGCGAAATATCTGGTTACCTATATGAATAAGTGGAATTATTTGAAATTCAGGTACTTATATTATAATATTTTTGCATATTCTCTTAGAAAATCATCCTAAATCTTAGTTAGACAATAAATAAATAAATAAATTATTTCAAAAACCTTTTTTTTTAAATATTTAAGTACGTTTTTTGTGCAAGACAAAAAATGTCAATTGTTAACTTTTTGGGAAAATTTAACATTTAAAATTTAATTAAAAATAGTAGAAAAAGTTTTACATTATTCTGTTTTCTATATGATAAAATTCAGGGTTTTATCTTTCTGGAAAAAAAAAGTTACTCAGAAATAATGGATTTTAATAAATGTAATTTAGTTTTAAAAAACAACAACAACTTGATTTTGCGGCCATTTTTGGCGGTGCCTAATGTGTTCCATTTAAGATCAGGAGTAAAGGTCAAGTCCAGAAGCTTGTCAAAACATGAGGCCTCTCCAAGACGAGAGCCATTCATTTCAATTGATGCCAGATGGGGATCAGAGCGTTGATGATGTAAAGATAAAAGCTTGGTTTTAGATGCATTAAAAGTAACCAGCCACTTCTTTCCCCATTGTACCACTTGCTCAATTCAAAACAAGATCAGTAAAGTAACAAAGTAATAGAAAAAAAGTTATTGAATTAATTTGAATTTTTAACCAGATTTCTGAATAAATATTTTAAGATTGATAAAAGATACATCCGTTCCCAATGGAAACAACTTTTCTCACGTTGTCATACAGGACATACCTATCTGAAACCATCAGTTTTTACATAAATCATGTCTGTTCAGCATTCACATATTTCTAATTCGGACAGTAATCAATGCATCCGTAACAAATCAATTTTTCTTTGGTCTAAAGAAAATTAAAAAAAAAAAATGCCTTCGAAGTTGAATGCATTTATGTCCATTTTGAAAGAAAATATTTATAAAAAATGATTAAAATTTGGACGGTTTTCCCTTTTTTAGAACTCTTCCAAATGAGAGCAAAAGATACTTTTGGGCTATTAAAGTGCACTAGTGCCATTATCTCTAATATTTTAGATATATGTGCATGTGTAAGTCTAAAAGATTGAAATATTTTAGGGACTTCACTTTGAACTGTCTTTTTTTTTACGTTTATTTATGTTCAACATATTTTAATAAATTAGTGTTTTTTGATACATACATATTAAACACATTTATAAACTTCTAACAAATGTCTTTCATCGAATTTCTTCAGAGAAAAATGCATTTCACTCAAAGAGAAAACAAAATACATTGATAGAAATGTCAGTCAATGCAAGAAAAGAAGAAAAGTAAAAATGTATTAATAAATTTTTGGCGCTTCTACACTATTGGGACGGGATTTTGTAGTCAATAAATGGACTTTTCAGATAAAAAACTGGTTTCAACTGATTTTTTTTGTCAGTTCTAATAAGTTGCAATGATAGTTTTCAAATTATGCAGTCAGAATTACCTGACTATTACCGAATTATTAAAAAAACAACTTTAATTATTAGCAGGTGAAAAATTCCCACCATCTTGTTTAAACAGAAATGTAAAATTACCTCCCTTTTGAACTCTCCTGTGTCTTATGATCAATTTCATCAATTTCTTTTTTTTTTTGTTTAATAAATAATTTTCTACCTTTATCGATTTTCGTAATTTTTTGGATATAATCATCTTAAAAATACGAGGAATACGTAGATACCATTGTTTTCATGTGAAATTCAGTTTTATGATTTTCGAAATTTCGTCCTATTAATGTAGAAACGGCAAATTTCTTTTGTATTTCTCAATGGGTCACCATTTATCAAGGCTAAAAGCCACTTGAGGATAATAGCTAATGAGAAGAATAGAGTTTCAGTGGAAGAATGATGAATAAAATTTAATGTTTGTGCAAATAATATTTGAATGTTAACATTTCTCATCTGATAATGCAGGATGGAATGATAAAGTTATCGACTTAGAAAAGATGACATGATTCCATTTCTGTTTGATGAAAACCAGTCTTTTTTTTTTTGTTGCGGACGATCCATTAGTTGTCCAGTTGTGTGCAAATCCCAACAGCGATAGGAGCCTTTTATCATGTCTGAAAGTGACACAATTTTTAACGAGCGAGATCGGAGATGCGTCGCTGTACCACTCGTGCTTTCTACCCATCCAAGTTGTGACAACAGGACCATTGCCCGCACCCTCAAAATGCATCGCTGAATTACCACGAATAACAGAGACGTGCTCAGGGTGATGAAAACAAAGTTTCCAGCCACGGTTATGGTCTTTGGTATGATTTCAAGTGAGAGCCACATCACGCCACCTCACATCTTTGAAGTCAGCTTGGAAGTAAACGCCAAAGTGTATCTGGATGTGCTGAAGAGTGTGGTGATCCCCTGGTGCAATCAGGTGACCGCTGGCAAACTCTGGGTGTGTCAGCAGGACTCAGCGCCGGCCCACAAGTCCAAAAGAGACCCAGGTTTGGCTTCAGAAGGAGTGCTACAATTTTGTACCCTTCTTTCACTGGCCCCCTCCTCCCCCGACCCGAACCCGCTGGACTACTTTGTTTGGTTATACATCAAGGACATTTGACCTCCCACAATACCAAAGCCAGCCTGATTGCCGCCATCCGCTGTGTATTTGTCAAGCTCTCGCCAGTGCTTGTGGAAAAAGCATGCTCCCAGTTCCGGACCTGTATCGAGGCACTAATTGAGGCTGAAGGTGGCTACATTGAATAGATGTTAGCTCTCTACTACATAATCAAGTTACCTGAATTTATTTTTTTCTGACAATATTGCCTCATTCTGAGAAACACCATGTAGTCTTTTGATTTGATTTGAATATAATACCCAAGCAACCACTGTAAAAGAGTAATAAAACATGCAAGAGAGCTATATGCTCAGTCCGTCAAATCCAAAGTAGCTGAGCAGCGGCTTGGTTCCCACCAGTTTTGCCAAATAGCAAACAGGATCCTAAACAGATGCGTGCATCCTATCCAAACCATCATCAATGGACCTGAGGTCATCTCATCAGCATCAGATAAGGCCAAACTATTTGCCAAGAACTTTGCAGCTAACTCTACCCTTTGCGACGAAGGTCATCAACTCCCCGTATTTCCTCCTACAACAGACAACACACTATCCAACATACAAATATCTGTGCACGAGGTCGCCAAACTAATCAAGAACCTTGATTCCAGTAAAGCAACTGGCCCAGACAGCATTCCAATTATAGTGTTGAAAAAGCTTCGACCAGAACTTGCCCTCATACTTACAAAACTGTTTAAGCGTTGCCTTAAGGAGAAGTGCTTTTCAACACCCTGGAAAACCTCATCAGTATGCCCTGTATTTAAAAATTCAGGTGATAAGTCATCCCCCTCTCAGTGCAAACCAATAAATCTCTTGTGTGTCATGAGTAAGTTACTGGAATTCATATTAAATAAAGAATTAATCGACCACCTCAGCAGTGATATGCAATATGGTTTCTGTTCTGCTAGATCTACAGATGATGTGCTAACAGTTATATCCCATAGGATTAGTGAATCTCTCGACAAAGGCTTCCTTTCTAGGGCAATTGGTCTTGACATATCAAAGGCCTTCGATAAGGTTTGGTATAAGGGCCTACTTCACAAGATTTCCAGCTACGGTATAACTGGAAATGTTTCCTCAGTAATTAAATTATTTCTCTCTGATAGGCTCATAAGAGTAGTGGTTGATGGGCAGCAATCAGAGGCCCACAGTAATAATGCTGGAGTCCCCCACTTCAGTGGGGTAAGAGATAGCTGGTTACTTTTAATGCATCTAAAACCAAGCTCCTAAGGTGGGATCCTTCTACCGCTCCAGAAGATATCTCACTACTGATGCAATTCTCTATCTCTATAAAAGCCAAGTACATCCAAGGATGGAGTACTGCTGCCATATCTGGGCAGGAGCTGCTAAAAACAGCCTATCCTGCCTTGACAAAGTACAAAATAGACTTTGTGGCCTAGTGGGGGACGCCCTTTTCTCTTCCCTGCAACCTCTCTCTCACAGAAGAGACGTTGCGAGCCTGTCTTTGTTTTATTGTTATTTCCATGGCAAGTGCTCGTCCAGCTCCAATCTCTGGTCCCCCCGCGCCAATCCCTCACGATAAACACCCGTCTAGCTAAAACCACTGTCAGTAATTTCCCCCACTCTTTATCTGTGCCTAAATCAAAACGTAGATTCCATGAACAAAGCTTCTTTCTTAGAAGTGCACGCCTGTGGAATTCTCTTCCATTTGCCTGTTTCCCACCTGACTTCAACTTGGATGTCTTCAAGTCCAACATAAACAAATTCCTGATTAATCGCCCCCCCCCCTTAAGTAAGACACTTTATCAAATCTCCAATACCAACTATTACTACGATATTATCCCATTGATTATTGTACACAAATAACCCTATCCCCGAGTGGCTTCCAGGCCTTGATAAGTGAAAAAAATCAGAAAATAGTTTATCCTCAAGTGGTTTCTGGGCCTTGATAAGTGGTGATTCTTTTGTAAAATATATATATTAGGTACATTTATGATTGTCAATCTCTGAAAGAAATGCTTGTTTTTTTTTATTTTTTGTTATTTTTTAAAAAGGAGTCGCTCTTATCAAGGCCTATAGGTCACTCAAGGATAAGAATTAATGAGTGTACAGTAGTCAATGGAAAAAAATGTTGTAGTAATTGTTAGCAGTGGAAATTTTGTAAATTGGATTACTTAAGGGAATGGCTCATCAAGAACTTGTTTATATTGGACTTGAAGATAACCATATTGTAGTCAGTAGGAAAGCAGAAAAACGAAACATTCCATTTGTAAGATTTTTATTTTTTTTTTATTTTTTCAGATGCCGGGTCATCGGATTTCTACCAGTAGAAAACTCTGTTCAAGTTTCCGTCAAATCGTAAGTTTGATTTTTAGTTTCATTATCGTATCCATAAGTGTTTGTGTGGTTGCGGTTGATTAATAAAACTGGTGATTAAACGGATTAAAAAAAAAAAAAATGAACAAACATGCAGACAAAATTCAAACTGTCTAAGTTGTTGAGGAAAGATCTTTCTAATAAATTTTTTAAAAAAGATTTTTAACATGAGTAAGAAGGTTGAAAAAGTGACTCAAAGCCCAGCAATTTTGTCAAAGAGGAGAAGGCAGATTCCGCCAGCTCTTGTTTAAAATCAAACATTGTTTTGAATGCATTTTACAATTTTTGATAGTTTTTTTTTTTTATAACTGGTTATGTGATGACAGCTGAATTGCTCATTTTTGGAACTGCTTACTTTGTTATTAGATTAATAAAATTGGTCAGACGATTTAATTACTTTTAATATAGTTAACAAGATCACTTTATTGCAAGACTATTACAACGAGTGCAGTTTAATAAGTTTAAAGTTAAAAATATCTGTGCATGCTAAGATAGTCGACAAATCGATTTTTTAAAAATATATCGTTTTAAGCAAAAACAGTATTACGTACTTAATTGTCATGCTGAAAATAGTAATATATCTAAAAATTACAAAAAATCATTGAGTAAAACAACTGATATTGTGTTTTTAGTAAAAAGAAAAAAAAAGGCTATTGCTATAGACAACAAATATTGCAGCCATGACACAAGTAAGCTAAAATATTCGTTTCAGAGTTATGCCCCCTCTTCAATCTAATTTATAATGTCTAAAAAATAAAATGCTGTTACCCAATTTTCAGTAAAAAAATACTTTTAAGTATGAATAACTTTCTACCCCATGAATTTTCATAATTGTTGGATATATTACTATATTCGGCATGACAATTAAGTACGTAATATTGTTTTTTGTTTTAAAAAGATCGGTCTGTTGACTCTATCTTAACAAACACCAAAATATCAGTGCAATCCCCTGTTATGCTATGCCCCCCCCCCCTCCCTTCCTGGTTCAAATGAAGTAGATGATTTTTTGCCATATATTTGCTGCATAGGTATTACCATTTGAAGGTATTACCATGTGGTCTGCCCCTTCCAATATATCACCGGATGTTGGATGTAATGTAGTTTCAAGTTTTAGAGATAAAACTTAGTTATAATTTGAGCTGACAGATAATCTGGTTGTTTATTGAATATAAAAAAAAAAATACACAGAAGGGTGGTGGGTATAAGCCATTAAAAATCACATCTTGTGTTGTTCTAACCAACACTTTTCATCATTTTTCTGGTTCATTTTAACTTGTATTCAAAAGCATGAATACATTTGGGAATTTATTTTTTCATTGCCAATGTTTGAATGGTCCATTAAAACTATGGCAAATATTTAAAATCAATTTTTAAAGTTTATTATATATATACTAGCAGGGAGACCTGACGTTGCCTGGGATTGAATGATGATCAACGAATATTTCACATTCCTATATTTTTATTGTCATTGAAATCTGGGGGGGGGGGGAAATCCGTGAAATCATCCAGGAGGAAGCTTCACATACCTCCATGCCTCCATTTAATCTAAAATATTTTATTCTACATTGCACTCTAGAGAATTTACTGTTTCTTTTATAAAATTATTTTATATAAACTTCTTTCCAGTTAGTTTAAACCTACCGACCATGCCATGCTAAAAACAAAACCAAAAAAAAACCCTAAAAATCATGCTATCAACTTACCCACAATAGAACTTTCACGACCCGTTGTTCTATCATTGTTGCTAAATGACGACATGGAAAAAAATGGCTTTACCGATGATAGATAAATTAAAATAACGGTTTCAATTATCGGTAATTATCGGGGGTATTCTGAGACAAAACTTAACTAAGATCACTCCCAGACTAAAGTTTTGTAAATTTTAAAGAAAATCTGTTCAATCGTTTTGGAGTCTATAAGGAACAAACTCACACACAAAATTGCATTTCATGCACTTTTTATTTGTTTTATATAAGCATTAATACGTTGCTACACATTCATGAGCATGTTTAAGTCAGCCAGTTACAAGTAACTAGAAACATCTTCAAGCGATATTGCTTACGATTAAGGACTTCACTTTTGTGTAAACAATGTTGCCTGAAGAAATTTCTAGTTACTTGTAACTGGCTGGTCAAAACAGGCTCATGAATGTGTAGCAGTATATAAATGCTTATGTAAACAAATAAAGAGTGTGTGTGTGTGTGCACACACACACACACATATAATGAATTTGTTGTTTAGAACTTTAAAATAAGAATAGTAACAATTGTCGAATATTTTCCCTCAGCAACAAAGCCAACAGATTTTTGGCCATTGATGAGATGACTATTACCCTGTTGATGGAAGTATGACTTTGGTCTTGTGCAGTTCTAAGAGGTCTACCTTCCCAGGCTTTACTATCTCCCTTTGAAAAGGGGTTATTTGCTAATCGTCTGAAGCACCTCTATCGGGAAATGCTGACAACATTGCTCAGGTTATTTTTGGCAGGCCAGAGTGCTTGTCCACTAGGGCGCTGGCTCTTCAAATCCCGTTTTCCAACCCTTGCGTAACATTGTAAACAAAATCAATTGACAAAACACCTGCTTTACGATACCTCTAATTCTTATGAAGTGAGAGGATTTCAGAATACATTGTGATGTCTTAATAGACACTTTCTCTCCTTTTCTTGCTCTCTCTCAATTATTCTCTAACCTTTTGATATAATTAAATATGTTGCTTTTCCAGCATTGAAAATGATACAAAATTTTTGACAATCAAAGACATTATTCCTGGTGTTTTAATTACGGTAAGTTATTACAGTTTTTACCTATACTTACAATTTACCATTCACAAGACAAATATCAGTTTTTATATTGGAAGTTTATTTCTTGTGTTTTGACATTTTCAACTGTGCACTATATACGAATGTGCTAATTGGAAGAAATCAATTGCATTTTTTTCTTTAAAAAGATTAACAATCTGCAAAAATTAAAATTAAAAATGTTTTTAATAAACATATGAATATAATGTATTTTCTTTTGCTTTGAATTCATCTTTACGGTTAATTCATCTTTTTTTCTCTCTTTTTTTAAAGGTGTGAGCAAAAGGAGTTATGGTTCTTGAGACTATTATTATTAACATACACACGGTGAAATAAATCAGTTTAGCATAATGAAACATGCTTCCAAAGCGTTCAGAATTTTTTAAATTTTGAGAAATCAAAGAAAATGGTACTTGTACAGTTTAATCAAGACATTAAAAAATGAAAATATCCCAAAAAAAGGTTATATTGTACGTATCTGTTATGGAATGAAGTTCTCCAAAAAAAAAAAAAAAAATATTTCACTTAATTTGATCAAGTACTTTTTTTTATTTTTACAACAATTTGTTATGATACCGAGCAAAAGGTAGTCATGTTTCGATTTTTAGGAAGAAAAGCTAGTATTAAAGCTTGGGAGGGAATGTCGGCGCTTTAAACTGAGTTATCTCCCTGTGGCGTGTTAAAAAAATTCAAAGATGGCTACCTTCATTGCGCTCTCATAAAAACGTGTTTTTCCGCTGGAAAAAAAAAAACTATTTGATCGAATTCAGTGAAATTTTTTTTCCGAGATCTTCAGTCCAAAACGAATACGTACGATATAGCCATTTTTTTTTTTTTGCTCAATATTTTCATTTTTTAATGTCTTCATTAAACTGTACATGCACAAAAAAAATATTTTCAAACAAAATTTCATAAAATTAATCTAGTTCATTTATGTACATAATTAACTTTTTCTTTTTTCCAAATATTTTGAATATTTAATATTGAAAGTTTGTGTTGCTTATATATCGTCATCAACGATTCATCAAGTAAATCAACTTGGATAAGGGTAGGGAGTTTTTTTTTTTTTTTTTTTTTTTTTTACAAGATAATCACTACTTATCAAGGCCTGGAAACCACTCGGGGATAAGGCTTATTGCATGTACAGTAATTAATGGGATAGTATCGTAGTAATCGTTAGTATTGAAGACTTGATAAAGTCTCTTACTTAAGGGACAGTTCATCAGGAATTTGTTTATGTTGGACTTGAAGACATCCAGGTTGTAGTTCCTTCGAAAGTGAGAAACTTTGTAATTTCAGCTTTTTTTTCAATCAGCCATTTCAGTCTCTGATTAAAGAAGGTAGCAGTTATGGTGCAAAGCGGGCATTGAAGCACATGTTCCCACATAGAAGTTTTATAGCAAGCCCCACTCACTCCTCTGGTTCACTGCAGATTGTGCAGCTGCCATTGCACAAAGACAGCATGCATTCCGCCGGTTTTTACGTCATAAATCAAATACAAATAGGCAAAAATTTGTAGATGCTAGAAATCATTGTAAGAGAGAAGTAGCGACAGTTAAAAGAAAGCATGCTGAAATAATCAGAGAACGCATTGAATCACAAAAGATAGGAACTCGTGATTTCTGGAAAATCTATAATAGTGTAGTGAATAAAGGACAATCAGTAATTCCTCCACTGAGCAACAACCAGAAGGTTGCATGCACGGCAATGGAGAAGGCGGTACTGCTTGTCCTGCGATTCGCCTCCAACTCAACCTTAGAGCCAACAAACAACTCCCTTCCAAATTTCCCTATGTGGACTGAAGCCACATTAGATGATGTAAAAATCACTCCTTCTCATGTCCGCGATGTCATAAAAAACTTGGACACCTCAAAGGCGTGTGAGCCTGATCTCATCCCTGCATTACTAATTAAGAAAGGTTCAGCCAAGCTAGCCCCCATACTTTCCAAGCTCTACAATAAATGTCTTGCTGAATCTTGCTTCCCTAATATGAAGAGGAAGATGGCCTCTGTGGTACCAGTGTACAAGAATTCTGGCGAAAGAACAGACCCTCTCAATTATCGTCCCATTAGTCTCCTCCCACTCTTCGCTAAAATCTTTGAGACCTTAATTAGTCAAGCACTAGTTCACCACCTCGCAAAAGCAAATCTTCTCTCTGACAAACAGTATGGATTCAGGCAATGTCATTCTAATGCAGATATTTTAACAGTCATCTTTGAACGCATTTACCATGTACTGGATAAGGCAGGCGAAGCCAGGGATATAGCCCTTGATATATCCAAAGCCTTTGATAAAATCTGGCATAAAGGGCTGTTAATGAACGCATTTACCATGTACTGGATAAGGCGGGCGAAGCCAGGGCTGTAGCTCTTGATATATCCAAAGCCTTTGATAAAATCTGGCATAAAGGGCTGTTAATGAACGCATTTACCATGTACTGGATAAGGCGGGCGAAGCCAGGGCTGTAGTCCTTGATCCTAGGCCTTTGACAAAGTCTGGCATAAGGGGTTGCTAATAAAAATTAAATCATAAGGTATAACTGGACGTATACTAAATAGAATTATATCCTTCTTAGATAATAGAAGCATACAGGACATACATCTAAACAGCATAACATTAATGCGGAAGTGCCATTATTATTCCTGATATTCATAAATGACTTCCCTGATAATATTGTGTCCGAGATGGGTATATTTGTTGATGATACAACGCTCTATAATATACATGAGGCAAGAACATATGTACATAAATCTAAGACAATGGCAGAATTGTTAGAAAATGACCTCCAGACTATAGTGGAATGGGGTCTCAAATGGATGGTAACATTTAATGCTAGTAAAACTAAGCTGCTCTTCTATAACAATTACAAGACGCCTCTCCAACCTCCTACATCAATAACAAATACCACCCTACCTGAGGATTCTACCTTCAAACTCCTTGGCCTAACATTTACGGGTAATATGAACTGGAATAAATACATAGAGGACATTGCAAAGGCTGCTGCAAAGAAGGTGGGTTCCCTCTATCGAGCTAGAAGACTACTCACACCTGAGAGTATCCTGTACCTTTACAAGGTCACCATTCACCCATGCACATTTGGACGGATGCATCTACCACTAGTCTCTCCCTCCTACATAAAGTCCAAAAAAGAGTTGTCAATCTAATCGGTCCCACTTTATCAACTAAGCTCTACCCCCTGTCCCATCACCGCAATGTTGCATCACTGTGCCTGTTTTACAAATATTTTAATGGAATGCATTCTGAGGAACTCGTTGCATTTGTACCCCCTTGACGTACATATCCCTGACAAACCCGCTTAGCAATAAGATCTCATCCCTTCACTGTTGTTGTCCCTAAATGCCAGAAAGCTTTCTATTCTAACGTTTCTTCCCTCGAACAGCTAGACTTTGGAATTCCCTTCCTGCTGTCTGCTTCCCTGGCTGTACTGATATGCAGAATATCTTGTTGATCTTTCCTAGACATGGCCCCAAGTAGTAGCCCGTTACATCCAAGTGGCGATATGCTTTGTTAGGGGGTGAACATGCGTAAAAAAAAAAAAAATCTATGTAGCCTTCAAATCCAATGTAAAGAAGTTCTTGTTGAGCCGTCCCCATCTATATATATATAAAAGCGAAAATGTATGTATGTATGTACGCTTTTCCTCGATGTCCACAAAAGGCTTCTTTCAGAGAAGCGCTTGCTCGCTTCACAACTTCTTAAAACTTTTTATATCATCTATAAATTATAATATCTCGCAGTTAACCACGGAGCTCGCCTGTCTATTTAATTTTATTGACTTTCAAACATAAATTATTCCACATTTCCCGCATCGGCACGCGTTACATTCGGTTTTCGGTATAAACAAAAAGCGTAACTCGACTCTTATCACAGGCTCAGAGCCAGTGGTCTCTAATGTCGACTTCATTTTGAGACAAGGGAGCGGGTTTTTAAAAACAAACAAACCGATTTATTGACTTCATTAAAAACTGTCCCGCACAAAATGCTAACTGCTGAATACCTATCGCCGTCACGTCAATCAAAAATGCGTACCTGTTTTTTTTTTCACACTTTACTATTTTCCAACTGCGCGTCGTCAAGGCTTTTTTTTTTTTCACACTTTACTATTTTCCAACTGCACGTCGTCAAGGCTTTTTTTTTTTCACACTTTACTATTTTCCAACTGCACGTCGTCAAGGCTTTTTTTTTTTTCACACTTTACTATTTTCCAACTGCACGTCGTCAAGGCTTTTTTTTTTTTCACACTTTACTATTTTCCAACTGCACGTCGTCAAGGCTTTTTTTTTCACGGGCACCTGTTTTTTTTTTCACACACACCTACAAACACCTGGGCAACGCCGGGTACCCCTCGCTAGTTGAGATATATAAAAGGCAAAATGTGTGTGACCATTTCGTGTATGCCTCGCAAAGGCTTTTCTCGCACACGCTCCCGGGGGGTGGGGGTAACGATCGCTTAGAAGTGTTTATATACCCGCTAGATAATGATATCTAGGAGTTGGGAAAACGCGTAGCGTATAGATTTATTTACGTCGACTTTTACAAAATTATTACTATTTTGGCTTCTCACGTGTTGATTCGGCTTTTTCGTATAAAAAGCGAAACTAATTCAAAGCTAACTGTATGTTCACGGCATCGCGCCAGAACAACGTCCAGAAGCAATCAGTTTTGATCAATGTGGGGCCAAGCTCCTTATATCAAACAGTTGCTATTCAATCTGGACAATGGGGAGCTGGTTTCCCTCTCCCCAACATCTTTTTTTTGTTTTTCCGATTTTTACATTTAGCATCGTTTGTTTGCCTTACGTTAGTTTTTTTTTTAAATATTTACTTCGCTTACTCTTATGTTTTGATTAACACCCCACCCCCGCCCGAGCACACACATCTCCAAACACCCTGGCAACGCCGGGTACTCCCCCGCTAGTAAATAATAAAAATTCTGCCCAGTTTACACTATTAATAATTACAGTAGAACTCCAAGATATAATGGCTCTAGGATACATTTATTTATTTTTTTTTTTTTTTTCAAGTTACGATGTGGAATCAATGTTTTTTTGACCCCTGGTTAGGGTATTTTCCCTGCCTTCTGGTGTTATTTGATTATATACATGTGCATTATATACTGTACTGTATTTTGTTACTAATTTTTAATGCTGTATCCCCGGGGTTCTATTGTACTATCACTACTACCTTACATTCCTTAACCCTGATCCTCGAGTGGCTTTCGAGTCTACATAAGTGGTAATTCCCAAGTAAAAAATAAAAAAACAAACAAAATAAACTTGGTTTCAATATTAACTAACCCAAACGATGAATATTCGTATACAGTTGTTTGCAACATTAAATAACGCGCAAATCAAAATGCATTGTTTTTATTCCTAGGCAAAGAAACATAATTATTTTTAAAGGTTTTTTATTAATGGACGAAGTATTGTTTTTCCTCTTTTTGCAGTGTCATGTAAAAAAGCTTTTTGAGAAAGGAGTTTTAGTGTCCATCAATGATAAATTGGCCGGCCTTATTCCAAGCTATCACGTGGATGATGATATTACAAAATCCCCAGAGGAACTTTTCAACGAAGGAGATCAAGTCACGTGTCGAGTAAGTTTTTTTTTTTTTTTTTTTTTTATATACAACAAAATCATGTTGACACACCGGTTTTCACCAGATCACCAAAGTTAAGCAATGATGAACCTGATCAATATCAAACCATTTGGGAATACTAAGCGCTGTATAAAGTGGCACTACCGTGTCACTACTGGCGCCTCCTTCCCTCCACTAGTTTGTGGAAGATAAGACCCTTGGCCAAGATCAAGAATCCACTTGAACTGGTGCATCTTCAGTTTCTCATGAATAATTGTGTGCACAGTTCCCACACTGACATCAAACTGTACACTTATTGTCTCTATAGACACATGATGGTTCTTTATCCATGAAATTCTTTATTTGGCCAGTCAACTCTGGTGTTCTGACTTCTTTACTCCTTCCATATCTCTCATCATCCCTTACAGACTCCCTGCCTTCCTTGAATCCCTTATGCCACTCGAAACCTGATACTCGATTCATGCAAGATGGTCCAAAAACAGTTTGAACATTCCATATGTTTCTGTGTCATTTTTTTCCAAGTTTAAAACAGAATTTTATTGCATATCTTTCTTATAAAGTGTCGTCACGTCCAGATTGTATTTTTGTAATTCACCAGTTGTGACAATCAGGCTTTAGTAGAGTGTATTCCAATTCCTGCTGTAGCTGTTTCTTTGAACCTGAAATCATAAAAATTGGTCAGTCATCTCATGAGATGCATAGCAATAGCATACTGAATTTTCAAGAGTTTACGACAATTTTAAATGCCTGTACCAAAAAAGTTCAGGATAAAATTTTTTTTTTTATGTCAATGTATCCAGATGACTACTCTTAGTGAAATTGATTTTTATAAATATTTAATCATAAACTTTAATTTTTTTTATTTTTCTTTCAGCTATATTTGTATTATTTTGTATAATGAAATAATTTTTTATTTTTATTTTTTTTTTTTTTTTTTAGATTTTGAGTATTCATTTGAAATCAAATAAAGTTTTTTTGACATGCAAAAGGTCTTTGGTAGAGACTAAACTTCCAGTCGTGTTCAGATTTGATCAGATCAAGGAAGACATGCTCTTGGAGGGGTTCATCAAATCTGTAAATGATAATGGTGCAGTAATTGCCTTTTATGGTGATCTCACTGTAAGTAGAAGTTTTACTTTTTTATCACTTATCTTTGGTTATAATCACTCGTTTCCATTTTTAATTGTGATTCTGATGCATTTGTATTCTTCTTTTAACGATGAACATCGTTGCCAAAAAACATTGTTATTTTGCAAATTAATTTTTGAATATTCCTGCAAACAGGCTGCTGCTGATTATTAGTATATATATTAGCTGTACCTGAGTTGCCGAAACGTAAATATCATATTCCAAAAATCACGGTCCTCGATATGACCTTAAACTATATCCAGTGGTGAGGCCCCAGCTTGCGGGCTTTGGGGAGTGTGGAGCCACCCTTTAATTGCCATTGCTCCCAGGTCCACTCTGACCTGGAGTGGTAGTACCTGTTAGGGTCCCAACTATGGGTTAAATAGAAATCCACTTGAAAACAACAAATATATTCTATTAAAAAAATTTTTCTTCAAAATCTTTGGATTCGGCATTAAATAACCTGAAAAGGGTTGATATGCCGTAAAACAAACACAACCAACCAACCAACCAACCAACCAAAAATCACGTAAATTGATTCAGTAGTTTTATTTTTAAATAAGAAAATCAAATTTTATGAGTATCCAAGGAATAACTATATTGCCTGCCATTTTGAAAACAGTCTCCAGAAACAAAGGGAAATAACCTGACAATAATACATACTTAGTAGATTTATGTTGTGATGCCTACGAATTCCTATTAATTGCTTAAAAATGATTTTCTTTATAAAAATAAAACTACTTGACCAAGTTATATGATTTTTGGAACATGATATTTTTGTTTTGTCATGGGTATCTATATCATACAGACTTTTACTTTTGGTTTTCTAAACGAAGACTGTTTCTTTTATTTCCTACTCATCTAAGTTTAACTTGATTGAGCATAAGTTTGATTCTGGACAAATTTTCTACATTGACACAATTCATCAAAACTAATTTGTTTCTTAATTTCTCTCTCTGTCTATTAAATATAATTATACCATTTTCTCCTTAACCCTGCATTAGTCACCTGAGTGCTCCAAATATGATGCTTATACACCCCAATTAAAAAATCTTTAAAGTGTTATTATTTTGTAAGATATAGTTATCCTGCTGGTTCAGGATATATATACAATCCCTGTTGAACAGTTTTAATCATTTGTATCTTGTTGATATTAATATAAAATAATACAATAAAATAAATTATAAAACTAAAGAAAAATAAAGGGTACTTGTACAGTTTAATCAAGACATTAAAAAATGAAAATATCGAGAAAAAAAAAAAGTTATATTGTACGTATCCATTATGGAATGAAGTTTTCCGGGAAAAAAATTTCACTTAATTTCATCAAGTATTTATTTTTTACAGCGAAAAAACAATTTCTTGTGATACCAAACAAAAGGTAGTAATGTTTCGATTTTTAGGAAGAAAAGCTAGTATTTAAGATGGGGAGGGAGTCTTGGTGCTTTAAACTGAGTTATCTCCCCGTAGCATGTTCAAAAAATTCAAAGATGGCTACCTTCAATGCACTGTCATGAAAACGTGTTTTTCAGCTGTAAAATGAAAAAAAAAATACTCGATCAAATTAAGCGAAATTTTTTTACGGAAATCTTCAGTCCGAAACAGATACGTACAGTATAACCTTTTTCGATATTTTTTATTTTTTAATGTCTTGTTTAAACCGTACAAGTACCAAATTAAGATATTACATTATCTAAGCTCATAGTTACAAGACTGAAAGAGTAATAAATTGTAAATAAAATAATAATCCCATCAAAACTTTAGCTAAAGGAGATACCAAAACATTAATTCCATATTAAATATTACCTAATGATACATAATATGTGGTTAAATGTACAAATTTTTATTTCCACTGGAAAAATACAAAAATATATAAATCATAAAATCATACCCATGTTAGTTAACTGGGGTGACTAGACACACCAGAAGGACAAAGTGATATCTACCTCCAAGGAAAACTGAGATACAACTGTGGCATACTACGTGTGTTATACTCTCATCGAGTCAGGAGAGTACTTGGAGGGAGGAAAAGAAATAAGTTGTTAACTAGGAATTATGAGGACTTAAAGCAAAATTGGGGTGACAAAACACCCCATGGGACTAACGCAGGGTTAACATCCAGTAATTAATGTTGTGGGGTACAAATCACCCATATTTGAGAACTAAGTAGAATCAACTAGTCCTATGAATACGACTGGTTTCAGAGACTAAATGGAGACATTCATACCATGTTTAACCGCATGCTACAAACACGTTCCTCTCATACCACTTTAGTGGCTCCTGTATTCTTTATGATAAATACATATTATATTTTATACACTTTACACTACTTGTGGTTTCTTTCATTTGTGATCTTTTCTGGTGATTCCCCTGATAGTGTTGGTGATATTTATTCTTCCTCTAAGGTTCGCAGATCTAAGACTCGTATTACATATCCATCATATTCTCATATTATTTTTCTGCTCCACTGACGTCATGCGACTAACAAAACCTCTCAACGACCTCAAAAGTCTCACTGTCCAGATATACTTCCTCCACATCTGAGTTCTCATCCACCTTCACTGTTTTCTTCAGCATAGACTCATTATCCTTCCGCAACGATACAAGTAATTCCCTTTCATACCACTTTAGTGGCTCCTGTATTCTTTTTGATAAATACGTATATTTTATACACTTTAAACTACTTGTGGTTTCTTGGTTTCTTTCGTTTGTGACCCCTTGCATGGGTTTACAGCAACTAGTTAATTATACCTGTTGTTAAGAAGTACTGAAACAATTATTGCAAATGCACAAGCAACAAATAACCATAAATTAACTTAAAGCACAAAATTTATTGTAAATTCGAAACATTTTTCAATGGTTTTGCTTGTGTTAAGTAATATATAAAAGGCGATATGTATGTCTGTCTATCTCCATATTTTTCTTTGGTGCCATACAAATTCTCAAGATTCAAATATGCAACCCAAACATTGAATTTTTCTCGTTCTTCCCTGAAATGAAAATTCAAATCAATAATAAAAATCTAATATATAAACAGCTATATGTCTGTCTGTCTGTCTCCATATTTTCAAACTCTATATCCTCCGAAACTAAAAGTTGCAGAGCGGCGCTAGGGGGGCTCAAATGATTGGATTTTTTATGGGCCATTCTTTTATCGATCTTTAGCCAGTTAAAATTGTTTTTAAGGAGTCAAAAATAAGTTAAAAAAAAAAAAAAAAAAAAAAATCATTAAACATTTTGTACATTCACCTTAGTTTATGTTTAATTTTTAATTGGTTTATATATGTGTCAGGTTGGTACAGTGATAACATCACCAGCTTTGAATGTTAGATATTAGGTTTCGATTCTAGCTGATGGCACTCAAATATTTTTTTTTTTTTTTTTTTTTTTTTTTAAATCACGAGTCTATAATAATATATACGAAATCTAGACAAATTAAAACATCATATTTAAGCGTATTTTATGCCCGGGCAAAACTCCCCTCTGGTTGTATTTAATAATTGATTAAAATCATAAAAAAAGTAATTGTTTTGTACGATCAGGAAATAAATTTATGATTTATAACTATAACATAATTAGAATTTTTAGTTTGTTCAATGCAGACAAAAGTTATAGCCCAATGACTTAATATGAGTGTTTAATGCTAAATTGATGGTTGAATATGGTTAAATTTGTGCTAATTTTTGTATTAAATACTGATCCTTATTAATCTCTAACTGTGCATGGAATGCATACCATTACCTCACTTGCTGCATCTTATCATAATAGGTCTGTACAAAATTTTAGCCAGATCGGACCAGTAGTTTCTAAAAAAAAAAGTGAAACAGATAAGCATGGATAAAAAGAAATATAATATAGATAAATTTTAGGGAAAAAAATAAATTTGTAATCTGTGCAAATTTTTTTGTGATTTTTATTACGCATATAAGTGTTAATTTTTTATTTATTTGCGGACTGTTATCCTCATCTTCATAGTTGTTGTTTGATCATATTCAAGCCAACTATTCCTCTGGCCTTTTTTTAACTGTGACAGGATAGGAATGATGAGTCTCTTAATTGTATCCTCAGTAATTACTGCCTTCCATAGTTGTTGTTGTCTCACCACGTTTTTAGCCAACTAATCCTCTGGTCTACTTTGGGTAGGATTGAAACCACTATCTTCAGACAATACTTATCTGGAACCATAGAGATTCAACACCTCTATCCACTGTGCCATAGGCTTCGAAGGGCTATCAAGGTTGGATTTTTTGATCTTATAAATCCGAGTTTTCATTCTCATCTGGTGTTAAGTTTTGTTTAAAAGATGTAGAAAACGTCTTGCTGTGTTCTAATCAAACCAGAGATCAGTTATAGATCTAACTTACATGACTTGGTATGAGGGATTAAATATTGATTTATTATTTCTATTAGATTTGGCTGCCCCATAAGTGTTTCAAGCTGGATCCAGGTGTTTTGCTTACATCCGTCTACAAAGTGGGTCGATTGATCAAGTGTAGAGTCTCAAAAGTCATTCCTGAGGAAGAGAAGTTTTTCATTATTTTACCGGTAAAATAAATTTTTAAATTTAATCACTATTTTTTCATGTTTTTCTTCCTTTTTTTTACTCTTTTATGTTTCATGTGTTTTTTTTTTAACCTTTTCTTTTTTCTTTCATGTTTTTTTTTCTTTTTTCTTTCATGTTTTTTTTCTTTTTTTCTTTTTCTTTCTTTTTTCTTTCGTGTTTTTTTTTATTTTATCTTTTTCTTTTTTCTTTCATGTTTTTTTTCTTTTTTCTTTTTCTTTTTTTCTTTCATGTTTTTTTTCTTTTTTCTTTTTCTTTCTTTTTTCTTTCATGTTTTTATTTATTTTATCTTTTTCTTTTTTCTTTCATGTTTTTTCTTTTTTCTTTCATTTTTTTTTTCTTTTTTCTTCTTCATTCTTTTTTACTTTTATCCTTTCTTTTTTCTTTCATGTTTTTATTTATTTTATCTTTTTCTTTTTTCTTTAATGTTTTTCTTTTTTATTTTTTCTCCAGTCTGAAATAGCATTTTCATCACTAAATTTGAAAAATTGATTTTCTTTTTAAGAATTGTATAAAAATAATCAACTCGATTCAAAATAAGTTTGTGTGTTCCATAGTCATGTCTTTCTTTTTTCTTTTTAAGATCGCCTGATTTTGTCTGATAAAGCTGACAATTCTATTTAAGTGGAGCCATTTTGTAGTTCAACTAATTATAATAACTGATGTGAAAATACACAATTACAATTAAATGAAGAATCATATTGCCGTCTTAATTATGCTCCTATTTTCCACTTACCTCCCTTTATCTGTAATTTTGAGATGCCATCTAAAATACTGTTTACACCATTTCTGTGATGATATTTAAAACATTATCATTTTTTTTTTTTTGTATCTGAATTTCAGGAATGTGCCAGACCCCCTAAAACAACCCCTAATGTGACAAAGGTAACAATGGTAAGGACTTCAATAATATTTAGCTAATGTGAATGTTTATGGCCTTATTTTAGCAATATTTTATTTTTATGGATTTTGAGAAAACTTTTGGACGTGTCAAGAGATGTTGTCTTGTGGACTTTGTATAAATTAGAAAGAAGTGAGTCATTGCTGAAGGTTGTTCAAGCAATGTACATAAATACTCAGTCTTATTAGGATTAATAGTACATTTAATGACAGCTTTATTGTTAGAATGAGAGTACATTAGGGATCTGTACTAAGTCTATTGTTTTTTTTTTTGTGTTTTAGAAGTGTTGTCCAGCTGAGGTTTTTGTGCTGATGATTTAATGCCGGTCTTTGAGGAATGCTATTGAAAGTTAAGGTCTGAGATATTAGTGAATGTTACTAAAACTAAAGTAATGATCAGTATTTACTAAGACTAAGGTAATGATCAATAGTTCTAATGTTGAAAAGCTCCCTAGAAAAAAGAAAATTCTTCTGCTCAGTACGTGGAAAGTCTAGCACAACTCTGTATTTTTTTAGTCCTGGGAAGCATTTGATACAGAAGTGCATTGAAATTAAGAGTAAGTTTAGAGACAATAACCAGTTTGTGTACAAATAAGTGTAATACAATAGAGATTGATAAGAACATCCAAGCAGCCATAACATTAATGCGGGAGTGCTTCAGGGGTTGATCCTTGGACCACTATTATTCCTGATATTCATCAACGACCTGATAATATTGTGTCTGAGATGGGTATATTTGCTGATGATACAACACTCTATAATATGCACAAGGGAAGAACCGATGTACACAAATATAAGACAATGGCAGAATCGTTAGAAAATGAACTTCAGACCGTAGTGGAATGGAGCCGTAAATGGATGGTAACATTTAATGCTCGTAAGACTAAGCTGCTCTCCTTTAATAATTACTAGAAGTCTCTCCAACCACCGGTATCCATGACAAATAACACCCGACCTGAGAATTCTTCCTTCAACTCTTCAGCTTAACATTCACAGGCAATATGAACTGGAATAAATACATTGAAGACATTGCTAAGGCTGCTGCAAAGAAAGTGGGTTTTCTTTATCGAGCTAGAAGACTACTCAAACCTGAGAGTATCCTGGAACAAATACATTGAGGACATTGTGAAGACTGCTGTAAGGAAGGTGGGCTCCCTCTATCATGCTAGAAAACTGCTCACCCCTTAGAATATCCTGTACCTCTACAAGGCCACCATTCGCCTATGCATGCAGTATTGTTGCCACATCTGGGCTGGTGCACCAACCACTAGTCTCCCCCTCTTGGATAGGTCTGTCTCACTTCAATCTAATAGGTCCCACTTTCTCAACTAAGCTCCAGCCCGTGTCCCATCTCCACAATGCTGCATCTCTGTGGCTGTTTTACAAATATTTTAATGGAATGTGCTCTGATGAACTTGTTACACTTGTGCCCCCTTGACGTATATATCCCTGACAAACCTGCTTAGCAACAAAATCACACCCCTTCACTGTTGAGGCCCCTAAATGTCAAAACTTTCTACTCTAATAGTTTCTTACTTCGAACAGCTAGACTTTGGAATTCCCTTCCTGCTATCTACTTCCCTGACTGTACTGATATGCAGAAGTTTAAATGTAATGTAAACCAACATCTTGTTAATCTTTCCTAGGCATCGTCCCAAATAGTAGCCCCTTACATCCAAGTGGCGATATGCCTTGTTAAGGGTGAACGTGAGTAAAGAAAGGAAAAAAAATGTGGAGAAAATATATGTCGAAGATATTGAGGTTGTGCAGATGTTTTGTTACCCTGGTGATAGTGGTATCATTTGAGCACAGGGAAGAGTTTGAGCTAGTGTAATTGCCAGAGTTAAGAGTGGATGGAGTAACTTTTGCCATTACTAACCAGCAGAGAGTTACCAATGTTTACAAGAGAAGAATGTATCGGAGATGAGTATGCTGTGTGATGTATGGAAGTGAGATCTGGCCACTGAGTATGTGAAGATCTTTGTACGGCACAGATCTCGCATGCATGCTACACTATTATACATATTAGTATAACCTACATTTTGTTGATTTTTATCTACTGTCAAAATCACAATCCTGATGCTACCAGATCAGACCGTCTGAAGATATTGGCTTCCTGAGATGAAACGCACGTAACATTGATGCTTTTTGTTTTTATACTTCCTTTTGCAAAACTTAATTATGTTCTGCAAAAACAAAAACAACAACCCATCTTTCCTTCTTTATCTTCTTCCCTTTTCCCCTTTTTCTTTCTACCCCCCCCCACTTCCTGACTAACTTAACCTAACTTAAAATGTACCAAACATTAATACTGTAACCTTTTTCCCTCTCCCATTGCAAAACTCATTCGTGTTCTGCAGGGCCGGGAACAAAAACGATAAAATCCACTATAAAACAACCAAACCAAACCAAACACTACAAACTAATGATTGAAGATACAAAAAGGTTGAAGAATAAAAACCTTCTACAAAATAACTGGATGCAACATGAATACTGTTTCCAAAATAATTGGATTTGGCATTAAATAACCCCCAAAAAGGGTTGATATACCGAAAAACAAAACCATCAAACCAAACGAAAATCACAATGTAATTTCGAGGCGATTGCAATCTGATTCTTTACCTGGTCCTCTCGCTGTAAAAGTTAAGCCAAGATATTCAAACTACTTCTTCGACAGTAGTGATGTTAAGAATGATAAGGATTCTGGCAGAAAAGTGATGGTTGATAGGATTTTGTTTTAGAGATATGTGATGAATGTGTCGTGGTAGTACCTTACGAGACGCATCAGCTATGCAAACAACTTCAAGATTGTTGGGTTAGGGGTAGTTGTTGATTGCCCTTTGTTTACTGGGGGTTTTTTTTTGTAAATATTTTGTATTTTTTGAAAGTTTCTTTTTCAATTTTATGCAGTTATAAATACAAGTGTAAGCTAATAAAACTTGTCTTTCTAAACTACCGGTCAAACTTTTTTTTTTTTTTTTTTTTTTTTTTCATTGAATTGATTTCAGTGTTTGGTTTAATGCTTATATCCGCTGAAACTATAAATATAAACGTTTCATGCTTATCCATTTCAAAAAAAATTTAACTTTGATAAATTTATCAGCTTCGGTATTGTAAATAATCTTATTTGTATATTTTTGAGATGAGAATTGATAACTATTTTTTTGTATTGTTTGGACTATTATTCTCATCTTGATTGTTTTGACTTGTGAAAAAAAAAACTCAAAAAAAAAATTATTTAATGCCGAATCCAAAGATTTTGAAGAAAATTTTTTTAATAGAATAGATTTGTTGTTTTCACGTCGGTTTCTATTTAACCCATAGTTGGGACCCTAACAGGTACTACCACTCCGGGTCAGAGTGGACCTGGGAGCAATGGTAATTAAAGGGTGGCTCCACACTCCCCAAAGCCCATAAGCTGGGGCCTCACCACTGGATATAGTTTAAGGTCATATCCAGGACCCCCATTGAGGGACTTTTACCCTCTGCAGGGGGGCAGTCGGCGTATTCTAATGCCCTGCTGACAGGGCCCGGATAGGAATGAATAAAGACATTAAGGATATAGGGCTTCAATGTCACACCTGCCAAAACGATCAAGCAAGTTATTTCCATGGCAAGTGCTCGTCTGAGCTCCAATCTCTGGTCCCACCTCGCCAATCTTCCATGAAAAACACCCGTCTAGCTAAAACCACTCTCAATAATTTTCCCCACTCTTTATCTGTGCCTAAATCAAAATGTAGATTCCATGAACCAAGCTTCTTTCTTAGAACTGCACACCTGTGGAACTCTGTTCCATTTGCCTGCTTCCCAGCTGACTACAACTTGGTTGTCTTCAAGTCCAACATAAACAAATTCTTGATGAACCGCGCCCTTAAGTAATCCAATTTACCAAATTTCTATTACAAACGATTACTATGTACCGGCAACATCATACTATGAGATTTCAAATCATTCCAAAAGAGGTTTATTTGCTGTAGAGAATCTAACCAACTCTTACCCTAACAACCACTTTTGCACGTTTATAAGTCAAAGTTACTAAATGCATATGAGGTGGATATCTTTTGATGAGCAGCTCTCCTTTCCCTGGATAGCTCCACTAACTCTTGATCTTCATCCGTGTGAGGTATCAAGTACTGTAACGCTCTATATTGTGAGTGAAACAGTCGCATTTGCAAGTGATTTTTCAAAATGGCAACTAGAAATAATGAAACGCTTATCTTTTGGCCATTGTATTTCTTTCACTGACAATTTTCCAAGGCTCACTACTGAGTGAAATATGTCTTTTCAACTTTGTTTTTTTTAATAAAACGAACAAAGTAAAATTATTTAAACAGTAAAAGTTTAATAGAACAATATACTCTTTTTTTTTTCTTAACAAAGGCTGTTTAAAAAACATCTGATAAAACAGAATGTTTATACGTTTAAGTATCAATATAAAATTTGTTGCATATTTAGAATCACACTTATTAAAAAAGAAACAAAAAAAAAATCTTTATGATGTACATACTCATCACAGAACAAAGATGTCATATTCTAAAAATCATATGGGTTTGGCTTGTACCTTTTCTATTTGGCTAGTAAACGAAAATATTTAGTTGTCAAAGGTCAACTAAAGATAAGTTTGTTCCTAGAGCCCTGTACTATTTTTTTTTCTTAGTCTAAAAAACAAGGATTAAACCTTCATCTTCCAGTTCAATTAAGTTGTTACCCTAAAGAAAACGACACTACAGCTTTATTTTAAAACTTTTATTGAAAAATCAATTCCGATAACTTGATTATGTAGTAGAGCTGACATCTATTCAATATAGCCGCTTTCAGCCTACATCACCACTTCAATATGGGGTCTGGAACTGGGAGCATGCCTTTTCCACAAGCGCCGGCAGGAGCTTGACGGATGGCGGCAATCAGGCTGGCTTTGGTGTTGTGGGAGGTCATGTTGGTGATGTTTTCGACATATGACCAAATAAAGTAGTTAATCCTGCGGGTTCAGGTCGGAGGAGGAGGGAGACTAGTGAGAGAAGGATACAAAGATGTAACACTCCTTCTGAAGTCAAGCCTGGGTCTCTTTGGACTTTTAGGCCAGTGCCAAGTCCTGCTACCACATCCAGTGTCTGCCAGCGGCCACCTGATTGCACCAGGGATCACCACACTCTTCAGCACATCTAGGTACATTTTGGTGTTAACCTTCAAGTCAACTTCGAAGATGTGATGTGACATGATGTGGTCCTTACTTGAAATCATTTTGAGGGTGGTGATAATGGTCCTATTGTCATAACTTGGATCGGTAGAGAGCAGGAGTTGTACAGCGGCGCATCTCCGATCTCGCTCATTGAATATTGTGTCAGTTTCACACATGATGGAAGGCTTCTATCGCTTTTGGGATTTGTACACAACTGGCCAACTAGTAGATGTTCTGCAACAAAAAAAGAAAACCGTTTTTCATCAAACGGAAATGAAATCATGTCATCTTTACCCTGTACTTTATATTATACTGTTATGTTGATTCTAACACTATTTACTCTTTTAACTTTAAAAAAAAATAGCTGTATATACTTTTATTTGTATTTTAGGAAACTATCAAGACATTTAAAAGAGTACCGATTGCAATTGATATTCCAGCCCCTGAAGTGGGAGAGGTAAGTGCTTGTATACTAGTATACTATTTATGACAGATCCATTTTTTTCCCCCTTTTGTTTCCGCTATCTGTTGATTTGCCTGCTTTTGGTGTCAATAAGTTTTCTCTACAAGAAAGCCAGACTTTTTTTTTTTAAATTATCAAAGGCCCTATTAATTGCCTATAATCTTGTACATTTCTCATTCATTTCCTGAACCTCTTAATAAAGTTGAAGAAACCAATCAAGAATTTTTCTTTTCTTCAATGCCAAAAAATAAAAGCTTGCATATTATTGACAAAAGGTTTGTTGTAACATCATACACCTTTTTTTTTTTTTTTTGTAACAGTGGTGTTACGTTTTAACGGACCCAACACGTAGACTCTGTCATAAGGAACATCAAAAAGAAAAAACTCTTTCTCTTTTTTTTTTTTTCAAAACCCTTTATATCTGGTATTTCTAACAACACATTTTTTCCTAAATATTTAAACAATCCATTTCTCCTTTTCTGATTGCGTGTGACTTTTCGTCTTGGCTCTGATGCCACCCAAGTTTTTACAATTCTAGACTTCTACAGATTGGTTACCTACCAAAAATGGTATTCTTCATCTGCAAGTTGTTACAATTCAAAGCTTCTCTGGATTGATACTGCTACCAACCAATCAGAATCACTCTATAAAAAGAATCCATGCACATAACTTTTTGTTTTCACACAAGAAGGAACTTTTTTATGTTCATTTGCAAACGTTTACAATTCGAGACTTTTTTGGAAACACTGCCCTTCTTCTTCGCCTGCAAGTTTTTTACGCTTTAAACCTTCTCTGGATTGATACTGCCATTTTCTTTGGAACAACATTTCTTTTCTCTTCTAAAACTAAAATGGCTTACAACTCAAAAATATTTTTTTTTTCTTTTTCCAGTTGACCAAATGCATCTTGTACAAGAAAACCGAGAAAAGTTTCAATTGTTTCTTGATTCCAAGTAAAAAGTCAGCCCTTATTCCCAAGATGCACTTGTCTGATTGCGAGGAAATGTGTGAAAAGATGTGGAACAATTATCAACCGAATCAGATTTTGGATGCCGTCATCTTTGAAAAAACAAATAATTTTATTGTATCCTTTGAAAAATATTGAATATTTTCACTTTTCTAAAGAAGAAAATTTTTTTTTTTTTTTTTTTATGAAATCAATGTTAAAAAAATGTGAATTTATCAGCATATGTTTGTTTTTGTATAGCCCGTTAATAGCCGTTTCTCTTTCCCTTTCTACTGTTCTCACATGAAAGGACAAAATCATTTTATTCATATTATTTGGATTCATCAGACTACTGGTCTCATCTTGAGTCTGATTTTCACAACGTTTCAATAGACGTAACCTCCAACCTTCCTCAGGTGTATCTTATCGAATTTGGGAATGTTTCTGTTGAATTTGGGAATTTGGATGGAATTTCAAGCAGAACTCTTTATTTACTTCAAGGGGGTAGCATGTTCTTGTTCTGTCAGCCATGACTGAATAGAGGTCCTAAGTAATTCGCAATTGTATTATTTTATTCATTTATTTTTTTAATCACTGTGTCATGGGTCCTTGCAATTGTAAAAAGGTGATATTCACAATATTACACAATTCGCAATCATATTTTGTTTTCACAAACGTGGCAATACTGGACTGGAGACGATTTTGCCACTTTAATAGAAAACGAAGATAAATAACTGCTGCTTTCTCAACTGTTGGTCTGGTGACATTTCCAACTAAATATCACTTCTTTTCTCATGGACCCCAATTTATTTCCTGGCAGAGACAATGTGATCTCTATCTAGAACATTTATTTACATCATCCAAATGTATTTTAATTAATATTTATACTAGTATATGTACCCACCAATATTTAACATTGTCTTTTGTTCCCAGTTTGAATCCTTAACTTTTCAAAGGTTGCCAGTTGCAAACAAACGCTTATTAAAGTTGCAAATGATAAAATAATCACAAGCTCATTTGAAGAATTAAAGGTAAATAATTTTTTTATCTTTGTGATTTTGATTTTTCATATTTTATGTTTTTTTTACTTTATTGAAAATTTATTTAATTTGTAAGTGAGCAAATAACTCCTTCATTTTGTTCTTTTTATAATACTAGCAGGTCGCCCCGGCATTAAATATGCTTAAACTTTTAATTTACGCAAATTTTGTATTTATTAATGTCGAGAACGATTAATCAGAATCTGAAAAATCAGAAATTTTAGGTGTATTGGAATCAGAAAAATTTGAGCCAAATTTCCGATTCCAAAACGATTCTTTTAATTTTTTCTTGACAATGAAAAATGAAACAAACACAAATTCATATGTAGTTTGCTTGAAGCATTGTGTGGAATAGGTATATAATAGAGATTGAGAAGACTGTCACAATGCGAGGAATGAGATATAGTCGGTGTTGATGAGAGAGGACAAAAACAAGTGGCAATTTACAAATCAATAAGTACATATATGTTTATATATGCATATATTTATTCAGTTGTATTAAGTATAAATGTCTTACTTGTTATGTCTGTGACAATATCCATTATATTTAGGGAAAAAATTCACCTTTTCAAATGGTAGATGTAACGGATTTATTCAAAGCATGTCGGATGGTGGAGTGTAAAAAAAAAAAAAAAAAAAAATTGAATTAAATGGCTGTGTGAAGCCTCGCAGCAAATGTAAGGAGGGGGTTTGTATGTATAGTGTGTTTTGGGTAATGTTATTGTTGTTGTTAATTCGTTTATTTATTAAAAGTTGTTCATTTACAACGTAAGACTAAGAGTCTAATTTATTTCTTTTATTATTATACTAGCGGGGGTACCCAGCATTGCCCGGGTGCTTGCAGGTGTGTGTTGAGCACAAAAAAAGTGTTAGTAGGCAGGCAGGCTTGAACTCATGACGCAAAGGCAGAAAAGAAAGTGAAAGAAAATCTGACGTTTTACTGCTCCGCTATAACGCCACAGGAAGTGAAAAGCGCTCAGATTAAGCGATGTCAATCAAAAAGTTGACTCGCACAAATAAGTTAAGAATCACGCAGGCGCAGAAATGAATGTCAGCTGAAGGGCAGTTAAGCGTTACGCTTTCTGGCATTTTATTTATTTGTTTCCTCACGATATTGGGGAAAACCAGTTCCCCCCAAGAAGGTGGAGCTCTCCAAATGAATAGCAATTGTCTGATATGAAGGGTTTTCCCCCCACATTGATCAAAGCACGGCACGAAAGGCCGTTGACGGCTTTGCTTCGATGAGTTTCGCTTTATTTATATGAAAAAGACAAACAAATGTGCACAAATGTAGAGACGAAGTCCGTTCGCAAATTGTAGGGAGTATATAAAATGTTGTAAAAAAAATAGTATCCCTCTTAAGCCCCCCCCCCCCAGCCTTTCTTGACATACAAAAACGCGCACACCATTTTTGCCTTTTATATATAGACTAGCAGGGGTTACCCGGCATTGCCCGGGTGTTTGGAGGTGTGTGTGTGTAGGGGTGGGGGGTAGATCAAAACAACCCTGTTTAAAAAAAAAATGTTGGCCGGGTGTTTGGTGTAAAAGAAAAAAAAATTTTTAGTAGGAAGGTAGGCTTGAACCCCGTAGCCTTGACGTAACGGTGGAAACGAAATGAAAAAAAAAACCCCGAGACCTAACCATCTCGACCATGAGGGGAGAGGAAGTGATAAGTGTCTGAAGTTGACGTTTATAAAGCGAAATTGACAGGTGCGAGAAAGTGAACTCGCGTGATGTTTGACCTAGTTTTGCGCTGGAAACCAGTTTCTGTTTCCCCCGCCCCATCATTCGCTTTTCGAAGATGCGGCGATCGAAAAATATCTCGAAAATAGCTTGTAAAAGTTGGGAAAATTAAAGATAGCTGCAACCCCCGTTCTTAAGTCGTAAATATTATGATTTAGACGTGATATAAAAAGTTTTAAGGAGTGAACTGACCGAGAAGGCCGGCGAAAAAAGCCTTTTGCAGATATACAGAAAAATGCACACACACACACAGAGTTTGTCTTTTATATATATAGATTACTGTAAGCATCCCTTTGTGAACCGTTTAGCAATTCAAACAGTTCAGACTTGATATTAAAATATTTAAAATGCTCTGAACAAAGTTTTTCAGTTTGTTGGCGCTGTTCTTGTCTGTCATCGGCTTTGGACACAAGTGGAAAATATAGATAAAAATTGCATGATGAGTTTATATAAATCTTGGATAAAATACATAAAGGGAAAACCTTTTAGAAGTTTTCCGAATTAAAAAGATTATAGCTACATTTAAACTTAGACTATCCCCTCCCCCCACTCCAAAGAAGAATGAAATTTAAGTATTTATTTCTGTAACTAACAGAACAAAAAAAAAAAAAAAAAAAATGAATGTTACAAAAAGTAAAACTCCTCTACTTACCTGGCTAAGTTTATTTGTTTTAAAACTTATTTTAAAGCATATTTTTGTTCAAAACAAACTTACTGTTGAGTTAGAATAAAAAAAATGGCTGTCCATAAACTCTTCAAACACATGCACACACACACACACACATCTATATATTAATACGATAGCATGTGTGTTATTTTCTGTGTCACGTTTACATCCAGGTCATTTAATTGTTATGTACTTTTATTTTTTGTCACAAATAATTTTACCAAGAATTCTTCATAAGTTTTGGTTTCTGTTTCAATTATGGCTGAAGGAACTCAAGTTATATATATATTTTTTATTTTTTTCATAAGTTTTTATTTCGGTTTCGATTCAAGTTAATGCATCCAAGTCATAGATATACTTTTTTTTTATTTTTTAAATCACAACTTTATAATATATAAAAATCGATAGAACATTAACTCTATAATAATATATACAAAATCTGCAAGAATTAAAATGTCATATTTAAGCATACTTTACGACTGTGCTTTACCAGACGTTCGTGTTAGCTTATATAAATACTTTTGTAGTTTTAACAAAAGAGCTACAATAATATCAGAGCATCTCCATTTACACTGAACATCTACAAAATGCAAACATCAATATATTTCATATGAATGAATCCCCTGTGGAATTTCCGCAGGTCCTGCCAGCGTATATATATTTTCCCAAAACTTCTGGCCTTGATGGAGGGAAGAATAAAACTTGCTGCTATGGTTTCAAATAATCTGAAATAACAGCAAGGAGAGACTTGATGCCAAATATTTTTCATATGCTATATCTCCCCTTTTTTGAAAATAGGGTATAATTATGAATATCTCCAGTATCAAATAATCTTTATATACTGGGAAATTTACTTTATGTATGAAAACCAAAGAGGGGAAATATAATATGTGAAAGATATTTTGAATCAAGTCTCCCCTTACTGTTATTTCAGATCATTTGAAACCAAAGCAGCAAGTTTTAGTCTCCCCTCCATCAAAGCCAGAGGTTTTGGGGAAATATCAGATATTTTGTAATTCATATGCAAAACTAGGAAAAGAAATGACTATGATTGAAATATTTTATTCTTGTAAAAAAGTGCCAAAAATAGGCTCTAGATGATGGATGATCCCTTTAATGTACAGCCTTAAGAGCAAATGTCATATAGCCCACTACACAATTCAGGTCATTAGCTTTCCAACAAGCCTTCATTTGTTAAATTCTGATCAATAGTTGCTGAGATTTGGAACTTATAAAAAAGGTGGTATATATATATATATATATATATATATATATATATATATATATATATATATATAAAAGTGAACATGTCTGTCTATGTACATTTCCCTACGCAATAACTCTGTCAATTTTTAGTCTATAGACTCGAAATTTGATATACAGGGTACTGAGATTTGGGAAAATCTATGTGATCGGTTTTTGGGCAGAAATTTGGCTGTTAAGGGGGTCAACGTTCAACGATTTGACCTTTGAGAACTCTACCAAACTTCTCCGACAATTTTGGGTCTAAACACTTGAAATTTTAGATATAGGTTCTTTGGACATCGATCTAACTTAATAACTTGACTTGAGCCCAAAACAATAAATGTTAATGGGTCATTATAGGAGTCAAAGTTAAAAAAATTGACCGTTTTTTTTTTTTTTGTTTTTTTGCTCAACATACACCTCCAAACACCCGGGCAACGCCGGACACACATGCTAGTATATATATATATATATATATATATATATATATATATATATATACACACACACACACTCGTAGCCAAATTGAATATTGAAATGCTCATATCTTTGGTTCTATGAGACGAAACTACATGAAAATTTGCAGGCTTTTTGAAAATTATAATACTATTCCATGGTTAAATATTATGACAATTGGTAAAAAGAACCTATATTTTCAAACCAATAAAATCTGTTAAAATTTGCCTACATTTGTATATATAGTGTCCTGGCAGGCAACTTTAGTTTTGCTGCATCGGTTGTCTCCCCTGTGGCCTTGCCAGGCCACTTAATATATGTATATAGTCTGTCTTCTTCAGATGTGACAATTCATTTTCTTGTAAAAATAATCATTGTTTCTCTCTCTAATTTATTTTAATTTAAAATGCTAACTTGAGGAATTAAATTGTAAAACAAGTTGACGCTTAGACTATATTTGAATTATTAATTTTTATTTTTTGTTGATCTCCATGTCATTTATAAATTTTGTAAGTTGTCTTTTAATTTATTCAAAAACATGTTTTTTTATTTCTAGGTTGGACAGATTTTGATTGGTGTTGTACAAAATGTTGCAGACTACGGATTATTTGTGGAGTTTCCTGGACATATTGTCGGTTTAGCCAGAAAAAAGGTAAAATAAAGTTTTTATTTATATTCAGTTATTCTCCCCATCTTTCATTTTTTTTTTTTTTTATCGTATTGCAATTTTTCACATCGTGTTAAGTTTCAGAATCTAAACACCATTACCAAGAAATGGCTAAAAACAATTGTTCTATTGTCGTCTATATAGTTTATAGATGCACGTTTACAATCAAATAACGACTTGTTGAATCAACAAAGTTTTATTTATTTTTATTATATTTTTTTTTGGGGGGGGGGGCTTTTCACCACTTATCAAAGCTTGAAAATCACTTGAGGATCAGGGTTAATGAAGATAAATTGGTATTGTAGTAATCGTTATCATTAATGGTATAAATTGGGGAGAACTTGATATTTATGACTTGTTTAATTTGGATTTGGAGGCTACCATGTTATATTTAAGCGAGAAGCAGGACAGTGGAACAGTGTTCCACAGGCGAGCAGTTCTGGGAAGGAAGCTTTGTTCATGGATTTTGTTTTTGTGAAAGTTTGGCAAGGGGGAACCATAGATTAGAGTTTAATCGAGCACATTTTTGGCGGTGGGGGGGGGGAGATCACCACTGGAAGGTAAGGGTTAATGAAAATAAGTTGGTATTGCAGTAATCTTTATTTAACCGGGAAGCAGGACAGTGGCGAGCAGTTCTGGGAAGGAAGGTTTGTTCATGGAATCTACGTTTAGATTTAGACACAGATAGGGAGTTGGGGAAATTGTTTATAGTGGTTGTAGCTAGTCAAGTGTTTTTTTTTAAAGTTTGGCAAGGGGGAACCATAGATTGGAGTTTAATCGAGCACTATTTTTGGCGGGGGGGATCACCACTCGAAAACCACTCGAAGGTAAGTGTTAATGAAAATAAGTTGGTATTGCAGTAATCTTTATCAATAATGGTGTCAATTGGGTAGAATTTGATATTTATTATTGTTTACATTGGGTTTGAAGGCTTCTCTTGAGTTTGAAGTCATGTTTAGTTTCAGAACAGTTTCTGATGGGTAGTTATTCTGTACAAGTCCTGGAGATGGCGAATTTTCAGTAGACAGTTGTTCTGTACAGGTTCCGAACTTAATAATTTTTGTAGCTTTTGTAGCCACAGAGCAAAAGATTCTTCCCGTGTTGACACGAAGAAAACATATGCAAGGTTGCTAAAGAAATGTTTAATTTTTATGGAGCAATTCTGGTTTCTGATTGGTTGGTAGCAGAAAGCGAATTAATTTGATTCGTCAGTTTCTAGCAGCAGTGTTTATAAATAGAATTTCCTAACTGTGAAGGGATCATACTCCACTACAAGTCAAAAATATTGTAATATCTACCATGTTGTATTTAAGCGGGAAGCAGGACAGCAGAACTGTTCCACAGGCGGGCAGTTCTGGGAAAGAAGTTTTGTTCATGGAATCTACGTTAAGATTTAGGCACAGATAAGGAGTAGAAGAAATCGTTTATAGTGGTTGTAGTTAGTTGTGTGTTTTTTGTGAAAGTTTGGCAAGGGGGAACCATAGATTGGAGTTCAGTCGAGCACTTGCTATGATTATAATGTTAGAGCAGAAATAGGCTCGCAATGTCTCTTCTGTGGGAAAGAGCTTGCAGGGAAGAGAAAAGGGCATTACCTACTAGGTTTCGATTCCATTTTTGAACTCTCTCAGTGCTGGATAGGGTGCGCCGAACAGTTCCTGTACTTACCATGAGAATAACGATAGAGCAGAGGCAGGCTCGCAACGTCTCTTCTGTAGGAAAGAGGTTGCAGGTTATTTATTTTGCAGTGAAGCATGATGGGAGAATTGGTTTGGTATGAGGGGTGGCATGTGGTTGGTCAGTCAGACAACAGCAGAAGTGTGTTGCTGGCTTCTCTCCCTTCTCTCGGTCTCATTGTTTTGACTTATGTTTTATTTAAAAATTCCGTTGGTTGGAATTACTGTTCGTTTATGTTGACATTCTTCTATTGTTTTCTGTTTATAATTTGTACTTTTAGCAATTCACATCCAGAGTTAAATATTTTTCTCATTTCCTGATTTCGATTGCTCGATCAGAATGTACGGTTGACATCATCGCTAGCAATCCGATTTACATCTGGTTTTGCCCGGATCCGATATTTTCTGGCATTGTCCATTACCTATGTATCACAATTTCTTTTTTTCTTAGAAATTTTAAATGATTCTGATGCAATTATGTTTGAAAAGATTGTTACAAAACTTGTTAATCTGATTTCATTTGCAGTAAAAAATAATATTGTCATCGAACAAAGATCAAATGTAAACGTTTTTGAAAGGAATTTTTTTTTTTTTAATTATGTAGAAAAAAAGTAATGTCACAGTTATGAAAATGATGAGATACTGAAATTGTAATTCTCTTCTTTTAAAAATAATTTTTACAATTGGGTTATAGTCAGCTAACGTACTTCCTAATTTCCGGTGTAGCATTCCTTTGTTTTTTTTTTGTTTTTTTTTCTCACTCATGGCTGTTTCTCCCCTGTGCATGTATTCTTTTTTTTTTTTTTTTTTTTTACTTACATTTTCCTGATCCTTCTTTTTTATTTAATAATCATTGAAAATATTTTCGATCTTATTTTAATTAAGAATTATTGAAATTAGTTTTATTTTTTTAAGAATTATTGAAAACCATTTTGCGTTTCTTTTTTCTTTTTTTTTTTTTAAAAAGAATTATTCAAAACAAATAAAGACTGTGTTATTTTTATTTGTTTAATTTTATTCATTTTTATTGTATATTATTCAATAATGTTCTTTTCTTATATTTTCTATATATTTATATAAAAGTGAGACTTTTTGTGTGTGAGAGAGAGAGAGAACATTTCTCAACCTATATACAGATTTGAAATTTGGTGTACAGGGTATTCAGACATGTGGAAAAATTTTTAATCGGTTTTCATCTGAAAAAAAAAGGGGTTACTAAAGGTCAGAATTCAAAAAATTGGTACTTGGGGATCATTGGATTTTTATCTGTTTTCAACTGTTTCATGGGGTTTAAAAACACTTTTTAAAGATCATAACAAGCTGGTGTAATGGTTATCGTATTTGACTCACAGTCTTTAGGTTTTGGTTTCGATCTCAGCTCAAGTATTTTTACTTACAAGAAGTGAACTGTTTAGAAAAAACATAATACTTGCATGCACATGTCTCAGTTTCTTTCGTTTTTTTTTTTCTTTTTTTTTTTTTTTTTACTTAATTTTTGTAAAGGACTTTAGTATTATGTTTAATACTGGACAACGCTGGGTAAATTTTCTAGTATTTTGATAAATCGCTTCACAATAGAAATACTGAAGAACAATAAAAGTGAAGGAACTGATTTTTTACTGCTTCCAGTAGCACTATGCCGTAAATTAGGAAGTATGTTAGCTGACTATAACCTAGAATTGTTTATTTTTCTTACGTCATATCTTTTTTTTATCCTTTATATTGAAGTGATAAGAACGACAACTTTTAAGAAATATGTTTATAACAAATGATGGTTTGAGAAACAATACTGAAAGATGATGCGTGTGTTTATTGAAATTAGTTTTACTAACATTTTATTTATAATTAAATCTTAAAACTATTTTGGGTTTGTATTACTGTACACATAGATTCGAAAAAGTTGTCAAAAAACAAATATATAACAAATAAATATTATCAAAGGCAAGATAAGTTACTTTTCTACCAAACTGGATATATTTTTCGTGTTTTTATTCAATGTAACATGTTTATTCAGCTCGAAAAACATATAGTGTTTACCGATGTATTGGAAAATTCAAGATGGCGCCTCACTCCCTCTTTAACATGGTAAGTTTGGGAAAAGGTGTTATAAATAAAAAACTAGACAAAATACTATTAAAAACCCGCCGAATATATGTCAACCTATGTCACGGTAACATATATTGAGTGAGTTTTTAACAGTATTTTATCCAGTTTTTTATTTATAACACCTTTTCCCAAACTTACCATGTTAATGAAGGAGTCAGACGCCATCTTGAATTTTCCAATACATCGGTAAACACTGTAAGGTTTTCGAGCTGAATAAACATGTTACATTGAATAAAAACACGAAAAATATATCCAGTTTGGTAGAAAAGTAACTTATCTTGCCTTTGATAACATTTATTTGTTATATATTTGCTTTTTGACAACTTTTTCGAATCTATGTGTACAGTAATACAAACCCATTTTTTTTATTAGTTGTAGTACTTTAATTGTTGATTTGTGAATATCTTTGTTTTTCGTTGACAGTTCATTAGTCATCAAAATAATTTGGTTATTGATAATTACTTCAAACCCGGTATGACGGTGCAAGCGAAAGTTATTGAAGTGAAGAAAGACGTTAAAAAATTTTGTGTCAGTTTATTAATCGCTGATGTCGGAATTGAACCGAAATATGGCCTAAAGTTATTACGGAGAACTTTCAAAGAGAATAAAGAATTTGCAAAAGTGATGAAGCAAAACAAAGGTTTGTATATTTTTTTTTTGTCATCAGTTTTGAAAATATTTAATATAATTTGAAATAAGGGTGCTTGTTCAAACATAGTTGACAAATCTATTTTTTTAAAAGATATCGTTTTAAGCAAAAACAATCTTGCATACTTAATTATGTCAAAAATAATAATATATCCAAAAATTACAAAATTTCATTGAAGAGAACAATTGCTATTGTGTTTTTAGTAAAAAAAACTCAAAAAGTCTATTGCCATACACGACAAATATTGCAGCCATGACACAAGTAAGCCAAGAGTTATGTCCCCTACATTTAACCTACTGCTGCTTAAAGTCTAAGAAAAAAATGCAATTTTACTCAATTTTCTGTAAAAATTACTTTTTACTACAAACAACTTTCTACTCAATAATTTTTGATAATTTTTAGATATATTACTATTTCTAACATGATAATTAAATATGTAATATTGTTTTTGCTTAAAACAATAAATTTTTTTTTAAAAATCTCAATTTTTCGACTGGATCATAACAAGCTCAAAAAAAAAAAAAGAAACAAATTTTTTGATTTTCGTGTCGGTTTAAAACTCTAGAAAAGTTCCACGTTTTCTGGACAGAAACTCCATTTAGTAGTGGGCTCAATTATTTTTCTTCACTGCCTTGTGTCTGCCTTGCACTTTATCTGCAAAATAAATGCGTATGCAGAATCGATACTAACATGTGTTTTCACACAATAAAAGTAGTATTATTGATGTTCCTCTCCGCTCGCAGTGTTAGGAAGGAATAACTACGAAAACAGAAAGAGGAAATAAGTTTATCAGCAAAACAATAGAGAGGAAGTTGTTCACCAAGGTGCACAAAAGGAAGCTGAATAGGATTGTTAATCAAGGTGTGTCAGGCAAAAGATCAACATAACGATAGAAATTTAGAGTGAGTTTTATGACAGTTAGGAACAGTTTACAACAGTTAAGGACAATTTCTAGTTTGACACAGTTGAGGGCAGGTTATAGCTTGGACTGGGTTGGAAGAACTTTGGGAGATCAAGATGAGCTAACATCAACCTATGAACATGACCTTGACAGAACATAGATGTGAATTTTTGCATCCGTGGTGTCATACACACACACAGCCGGGGTGCAACTGATATTTGTAGAAAGTGTTGAGTTTTTATTTTTTTTCTCTATTTTATTTATACCTGTGAAACCATGTTCACCTCTCTTACAAATTTGTTTCTTACAAATGAAACGTGTCCTTTTGTGGATAACGTCCCAGAACTGACAGGTCAAAGATTAGAGTTGAGAGTCTAGGAGTTGTCGGCAAACTGAGCAGTTGTGCATCGGTTAAGCTTCAAAAGCCTGGAATCCACAATAAATAGAGAAGTAGTCAACCACTTCAGCAGAAATAACCTTCTTAGCGACACGCAATATGGTTTCCGTTTTGCTAGATCTACAGCAGATGTGCTAACAGTTATATCTCATAGGATTAGCGAATCTCTCGACAAAGGCCTCATTTCTAGGGCAATTGCTCTTGACATATCAAAGACCTTCAATAAGGTTTGGCATAAAGGCCTACTACACAAGATTTCCAGCTACGGTATAGCTGGAAATGTTTTCTCGATCATTTCTCTCTGATAGGCTCATAAGAGTAGTGGTTGATGGGCAGAAATCAGAGGCCCACAGTATTAGTGCTGGAGTCCCTCAGGGGTCCATACTGGGCCCAACTCTCTTCCTGATCTACATCAATGATCTCCCAAAACACATACTAAAATCTTTCGTTGGCATCTATGCTGATGACACGACTATGGCAACACATCAAAGGCCGTAAATGATGATGTTCTCTCTCCTCTGATCTTGAGTGCATAGTACAGTGGGGGAAGAGATGGCTAGTTACCTTTAATGCATCTAAGACCAAGCTCCTATCTCTACATCATAAATGCTCTGATCCCCATCTGACATCAATTGAAATGGATGGCTCTCGTCTAGGGGAGGCCCCATATTTTGATAAGCTTCTGGGTTTGACCTTTACTCCTGATCTGAAATGGAACACATACATCAAGTCTGTGGCCAAGGTCGCTGGGAAAATGGTAGAAGACATCTCACTATTAATACAATTCTCTATCTATATAAAAGCCAAGTACGTCCAAGGATGGAGTACTGCTGCCACATCTGGGCAGGAGCTGCTAAAAACAGCCTATCCTGCCTTGACAGAGTACAAAATAGACTTCGTGGCTTGGTGAGGGATGCCCTCTTCGCTTCTCTGCAACCTCTTTCCCACAGAAGAGACGTAGCGAGCCTATCTTTGTTCTATCGTTATTTCCATGGCAAGTGCTCGTCTGAGCTCCATTCTCTGGTCACCCCTCGCCAATCTTTTTCAAAAAACACCCGACTAACTGAAACCACCGTCAATAATTTCCCCCACTTCTTATCTGTGCCTAAATCAAAACATAGATTTCATGAACAAAGCTTCTTTCTTAGAACTGCACGCCTGTTTCCCTCCTGACTTCAACCTCGATATCTTCAAGTCCAACACAAACAAATTCCTGATGAACCGCCCCCTTAAGTAATGGCACTTTATCAATTCTCCAATACTATTACTACACTATCCCATTGATTACTGTACACA
>NC_136489.1:161229735-161299735 GCF_053919585.1 Euprymna scolopes | reverse complement strand
GTGTGTGTATATATTGTGTGCCAACGACGAAAGTAGATGTTAACATTATATAGATTGGACAAGCGCATTCCGAACAATCGGCCACAGCGATTAACTAACACTTGGAGACTGTTTGAGTTTGAACATAAACTGAGCCATAACTATTTTTATTCTAATTTTATCTCAAATAAAAGGCATACCATGGAGTCAAAAATATTGATGTGGAACAATTCAGAACCCAAGAACAACTTTTTAGTCACCCAAAAATATCGCTGAGATGAGCAATCATGAGTCGTATCTTCTGCTTGGTGCAGATTGCAAACCCATGTAACTTATTTTTCACCATTCCTTCCAATCCAGGGCAATTTAGTTGATGGATGCCCAACTGTTGAGAGATGTCCAATCAAAAATATTTTCTCTCCACATTCTCCTTGGCTTTTCTCTCTTTTGCCTTAGAACATATCCTCATAGCATAACTTTGACATGGCCAAAAAGTTTAAGGGTTTAGTCTATGCGATACAAACGATGAGATAAGCAAAGTTTCTTCTTCAGTGAGCCAAGGCTTTATAAATGTCTTCAAATATTCATAAAATCTGTGAGCTGACATTTTTAGGAAAGGTTTAACTCGTATATCCAAAGAGGTAGTGAAAATTTGAAAACAAATGGAGAACAGCTGAAATGACCCTCTTCAGAATTTTGAACAATTTTAACAGAACTCTTGTTTTTGCCTCAAATCAACCAAAAGTTTTGATCAAAATTTGTTTATATTGTCTAGTTTTGTCATTTTGGTCTCCCGTCAAAAGAAGGGTGGACCTGTAAATTCACCCTTGTCCGTTCGTTTGCCTGCACTTTTCTCAATAACTACTCTTTGGAATTTTTAAAAATTTTGTACGGACATTAAACATGATATGAATTAAAAAAGTTACAAAACAGATTTTCCAAGGTCAAGAGGCCCTGTCGGTGGGGCATTAGAATACGCCGACTGCCCCCCTGGAGAGGGTAAAAGTCCCTCAATGGGGGTCCTGGATATGACCTTAAACTATATCCAATGGTGAGGCCCCAGCTTGTGGGCTTTGGGGAGTGTGGAGCCACCCTTTAATTACCACTGCTCCCAGGTCCACTCTGACCCGGAGTGGTAGTACCTGTTAGGGTCCCAACTATGGGTTAAATAGAAACCGACATGAAAACAACAAATATATTCTAATAAAAAAATTTTTCCTTCAAAATCTTTGGATTCGGCATTAAATAACCCGAAAAGAGTTGATATGCCGTAAAACAAAACCAACCAACCAACCAAGGTCAAGAGGCCACTCGAGGATAAGGGTTAAAGAGTGCCGGTAAATTTGTTAACTTATATGGAACAGCTCATCAAAAACTTGTTTAGGTTAGACTTGAAAACAACCATATTGTAGTCAGCTGGAAAGCAGGAAAACGGAAGACAATTCCCCTAAGGATGCTTTTCTGGCTAAAATGGCTAAAATTGACACTTTTGTCCTTGATAAACACAGAAGTGTCAATTTTAGCCATTTTAAAAAAAATTGATGCCTTGGATTTATAAAAATCCAAGGCATCAATTTTTTTTAAAATATGAAAAGTTGTAACTAAGTGATTTCTATAAAATTTTGTTTGTGTATACTTCGGAAAAACTCTTGGGTGTGTCCTAGGGGCTCTTTTAAGGCTAATAAAAACACTCCATTTTTGGGAATATTTTACTATATTTGTCCAAAATTTTTCTGTGTATGTCTATTTAGCAGTTTTGCATGGTGCTGAACTCAAATTTAAATATGTTAAGGCTTTGGGGACTTTTGGGGCTAAATGCTAAATGGAGGTGGGGGCAAATGATGGACTTAGTCACTTCTTTTTTTGCATGGTGCAGAACTCAACAGTGCATATGTTAAGGCTTAAAAATGCACCGTTTGTTCATTTTCACCAGCATTTGACATCCCGTGGAGACTTTTGGAGCTAAATGGGCAGGGGGGTGGGGGCAATACTGAACTTATTATTTAAGTTTTGTTTTATTCTCTCAGGTCAAGAATTGAAGAAAGGTATGACTGTGAATGCACTTATCATTGATGTTGATCACGCTTCTAATTCTGTGCAGCTCTGTTCATCAAGTACAATCACACTTTACGCTAAAAAAAGAGAGTCCAAACTTAAACCGGTGAGTTTGATATTTACATTTCTTTCTTTCTAAAAGTTTATAAAAATTCCAAATTTTGTTTCAATTTAAAAAAAAAAAATTTTTTTTTTTTTTTTTTTTTTTGACTGGATATTGAAAATAAAAATCATTAATTGAATTGTTTTATTTGGATTATTGTCCCCAACGTTACTTTTTTAAAAAAAATTTTGGTTCATGTGCAACTTTATAAAGCGTTCACTCATTCCCCGTTTATATTCTTCTCACCCGCTTTTTTTTTTTTTTTTTTTTTGCATAGGCATCACCACTTATCAAGGCCAAGAGGCCACTCAAGGATAAGGGTTAAAGAGTGTACAGTAGACATTGGACAATATAGTAATCATTAGTAATGAAAATTTGGTAAATTTGATAACTTATATAGAACGGCTCATCAAGAACTTATTTACGTTAGACTTGAACACAACCATATTGTAGTCAGCCGGAAAATAGGAAAACAGAAGACAATTCCACAGGCGAGCAGTTCTAAGAAAGAAGCTTTGTTCATGGAATCTACGTTTAGGTTTAGGCACAGATAAAGAGTGGGGGGGAATTAGTGATAGTGTGTACAGCTAGACGAGTGTTTCTTGTGAAAGTGTTGTGTACTGTGGATTTCTCCTCTTTACTTTTCTCTGTTGTCGTCTCTTATGCATCCGCAACTGCTGAGGGGTTCACAAGTATAAAAAAATAAAACAAACTAAAAAATAAAACAACACCTATTTTCTGTAATTTGCATGTATGACAACTTCATCCCTCTGAACATAAAGGTCCACGTCTACATCTACTGTCGGCATAGTCATGTTGACACATCAGTTCTCATTAGCTCACTGAAACTGAAGTTAGGCTACGTTGAGCCTGGTCAGTACCAAATGGGTGACTAATTTGGGAATACCAGACAGTGAATATAGGAAGACATCAACAGCTCCCTGCAAAAAGCTATCTTCATCATTTTCCCTAATGGGTATATCCATTACAATATTTTCATTATAAAAAAAAAAAACTTTATTTATGAGAAAGATTTTTTTAGTCTATTACGATTGGTATATACAAACCGAGTACGTTTCAAGTAAATGATTAACCTATATATATATATATATATATATATATATAAGATTGTTGATTTATTTTTTTTATTAGCGATTCTGTAGCATTTTCTTCTTTCTTTCTGCTCCCTGAGCGCTTTTTATAAGAAAGCAGTTATCTGCCCTTTGTTTACATTTTTTCTGCCCCCACATTTTTTTAGGACATATTACTTGTTTATTATTTTTTAAAATTGCTTTTTATTATTTTTTTATTAAATATTATTACATGCATAAAAGTAAGTCATCTATGTATTTAATTAAAAAAAAAAAGTATATATATATATATATAGTGTTGGGACGATTAATCGGAATCGGGAATCTGATTTGGCGGGTGTCGGAATCAAGAAAATTGGTGCCTATTTTCTGATGCCAAAGCAATTCTTTTAATTATTCTTTTTTTATTTGATTTTGTGTAAAGCAAAATCTTCCATTGCTGGTAATAATGATGAAATAATAAATATTTATTGATTTTAAAATACCAGTGAAGCTAACATCTATAGATCATCCTCCACAAATGCAATTTTACGTTTAGGAAAATATTTGCATATTTAACATTTAACATGTGTTTTTTTTTTTATAGAAATCGGGGAAAATAGCAACTCTATAGTTAAATATTTAGAGATTTATAAAGAATCGGAATCAGTAATTGTATCGGAGTTGGGAAAATACAGGAATCATCCCATCACTAATATATATATATATATATATATATATATTTTTTTTTTTACACAGTGGTCACCACTTATCAAGGCCCGGAAGCCACTCAGGGATAAGGGTTATTGCAAGTACAGTACGTTAGTGTGGAGAATTGATGAAGTGTTTACTTAAGGGGGCGGTTCATTAGGAATTTGTTAACGTTGGACTTGAAGACATCCAAGTTGTAGTCAGGTGGGAAGCAAGCAGACGGAACAGAGTTCCACAGGCGTGCAGTTCTAAGAAAACATGTATATATATATATATATATATATATATATATATATATATATATATATATATGTATGTAATATTTTATATGTAGAATAAATATGTAAATATCTCTTCTGTGAGAAAGTGGTGGGGAGTGGTCGATAGAGAACTGGAAAGATCATCCTCCACTAGAAATCGATTTTATGCTCTGAATAGCACCTCATCTTGTGACATATCCGACTTCTCTTCTATAAGTATAGGATTACAACAAATACTCTCTAGAGCAAATGGAGAATAGTTATTATCTAATGTATAAAAGTTTATATGTCTGTCTGTCTGTCTGTCTTCATATTTTTAGACTCTATCTCCTCTGAAACTAAAAGTCGCAAAACGGCACCAGGGGCCTCAAATGATTGGAATTTTTATGAACCGTTCTTTTATGGGTCTTTAGTCTGTTAAAATAGCTTTTATGGGTCTTTAGCCAGTTAAAATAGCTTTTATGGGTCTTTAGCCAGTTAAAATAGTTTTTATGGAGTCAAAAATGAGTCTTAATTGAAAAAATTGTTAAAATATTTTGTACATTCATTTTAGGTTATTTTTAATTTTTAATCGGTTTATATGTGTTTCACCTTGGTAAAGTGGTAACGTCACCAGCTTTGAATGCTACAGTTTCGGTTTCGATTCTAGCTGATGGCACCTAAATACTTCTTTTTTTTTTACTTTTGAAATCATGACTATAATAATATATGTGAAATCTGAGCAAATTAAAAGTGTATTTTAGCCCCCACCCCCACAGTATATACAGAAAAGAATATCACTTTACGGTGTAAATAAGATATCTAATTTACTTAATAATTTTTTTTTTATACTATATTTCTCTTTGTTAAGTCTGTCCGTCTATTCCACTTTTTCTCAGAAACTACTGGATCGGTGTGGCTTAAATTTTGTATGGACCTTTGTCAACATACAGCGAACTAAGTATTATGGTATCTGTTCGCTGCATAGTTAGGAATTAATAGAGACTAGCGGGACTTGTGAAAATCCCACAGGGGACTCATTCATATGTAATATATTGATGTTGGCATTCTATAGATGTTCAGTGTAATTGGAGAAGCTCTGATATAAATGTAGCTCTTTTGTTAATACTGCAAAAGTATTTATCTAAACTAGTAGGGATGCCTGGCGTAGCCCGGTCATAAAGTATGCTTAAATATGATATTTTAATTCTTGCAAATTTTGTATATATTATTATAGAGTTAATGTTATAAAGATTTTTAAATATTATAAAGTTGTGATTTAAAAAAAAAAAAAAAATATCCATATGACTTGGGTACATTATTGAATCAAAACCAAAATAAAAACTTCTGAAAAAAATATATGTACATATATAACTTGAATTCCTTCAACCATAACCGAAACCAAAACTTATGAAGAATTCTTGATAAAATTATTTATAAAAAAATCAAATGACTTGAGTGACAAGAAATGGAAGTACATGACAATTAAATGATCCGGAGTTTAAAATATTGCAAAAAAAAAAAATAAATAAACATCCTTTTTCGGTCACCAAAATTATTTCATACATGGTACACATTAAGTATTTTTTCTTAATATTCGTGTGCTATATTTATGCACTTATCAGTTAACACATGGGTACTTACACAGAATACGGACATTGCTTTTTTTTTTTTTTTTTTTTTTTTTTTTTACAAAGGAGTCGCAACTTATCAAGGCCTAGAGGCCACTCGAGGATAAGGGTTAATAAGTGTACAGTGGTCAATAGGACAATGTTGTAGTAATTGTTAGTAGCAGAAATTTGGTAAATTGGATTACTTAAGGAGAACAGCTCATTAAGAACTGGTTTACATTGAACTTGAAGATGGCCATGTACCTATAATAACTCTTTCAAATACCCTTTTTTTTTTTTTTTTTTTTTCAAAGAAATTTGGAGAATATTTATTAATTGATGCTATCATATGGCTCATATGTCATCCAAATTACTTGTACCTGGATTTTCACAAAGGGCTTCCCACCCCCGATTTGCTATTTTTGTATACAAGTAAATTAAGCAAAATTTAACCCACATAATCTATCCTTATATCTAACAGAGATGTGCCAAATATATGACCAGTTACTCCTGGTACAACAGATAGACCACGTTATATTACAAAACTGAGCATATATGGAAGCAAGAAAGTGACAAACGAAAAAAAAAAAAAATTGCTAAAGTAATAACTTTATCATTTAGTCAGCCATTCCCAATATGGGAGGTTAGAGCTTCTGTAACTATCAGGTTGTTGCACAAGTTCCCGCCATTTCATAAAAAATTTGTTCTAAAACATGTTTTGATATTTGGCAAAGCGTTATGTATCATTAGAAAGCACGTATTCTGTTCTACAAGATAATGGTAATCATTTTTTTTGCTCATAATTTTTTCTCAGTTTTTTGGAACCGTCAAATGGATTGTCAAGCAGATAAAAAAAAAATCACATTTTCGACTTCTTTTCGCCTTTAATCAAGGTAAAAAAACAAATGAAGACCTAAAAGTTTGGCATAAAGCACTCATTCTAAGTCTATAACTTGAGAAGAATTCTTGATAAAATTATTTATAAAAAAAAAATAAACGACTTAAGTGCCATCAACTATAATCAAAACTGAAACCAAAACTTATGAAGAATTCTTGGTAAAATTATTTATGACAAGAAATCGAAGTACTTAACAATTAAAAGCCTGACACAGAAAATAACACACACGCTATCGTATTAATATATAGTCACCACAATACCACATTTACTCTAGAAGTTTGGCATAAAGCACTCCTAAGTCAATGGGCTATAACTTTTTCTCGGTTTTTAATGGGATGAAAAGTCACTTATATGTGGGATTAGTTTATATCAACTGGCTGATATGCTCTCTTATCTCATAAAATGGTTGTCCTGAATTCTTATCGATATGGCAGTTAGAAACACAATATTTTGAGTTCTCTGAATCATCTTGCATCCGAGTTAAGCACAAGAGATTATTCAGTATTCACTTTCTGCCATCCATCGTCCATTGATGTTCATCTTTTCAGTTAAAAACGTCAAAACAGATTTTTAACTTTGGAAACTTTTTGATTTTGATTTTGATTTCATTAAATTTCGTCTTCTTTTTCTCTCCCATTTCAATCAGGTTCCAGCAAACACTGTGATGGAGAGCATCGTGTTATTGAACAAAGCGAATTACGTTTTGCTGATGCTCACAACAAAGGTTAAAGGTCAATTGGCTTACCTCTGCCCGAAAATAGTAAGTGAACGGAAACAATTTGCTATTCTTTATTTATTTACAGAGTTGGCTCACTTTGACGGCAAGTCTCTAACTTAAAAGGTCCTGCACTATCCTAGATCAGGCTGTCTGAGGATATTGGCTCCCTGAGACGAAATGCACCTAACATTGACGTTTTTTTGTTTTGCTACTTCCTTTTTGCAAAACTTAATTATATTCTGCAAAACTAAAAACAAAAACGATAACCCATCTTTCCCCTCCTCTTTTCTCTTCTTCCCATTTCCCGTTTCTGACTGGTTTCCTAACTTAAAATTCTAGAAGTGTAAGCCATTTTGAGTTTCAGAACAGTTTCAGATGGTTCGCTGTTACACACAAGTCCTGGGAGGTGACTTGTTTGTAGTAGACAGTTCCACAGAACAAAATATTCTTACCGTGTCGAAACCCGGGAAAAGAACATGTTAAATTGCTCCAGAAAAGGTTTAATATTTATGAAGCAACTCTGGTTTCTGATTGGTTGGTAGCAGAACGTGAATTAATTTGATTCGTCAGTTCTTAGCAGCATCGTTTATAAATAGAATCGTCCGACTGTGTGGGATCATACCCCATTAGTGTTCCAAAATATTGCAACAAAAATGTACCAAACATTAATATTGTAACCCTTTTCCCTCTCCCATTGTAAAACTCATTCATGTTCTGCAGGGCAGGGAACAAAAATAAAATCCACTATAGAACAATAAAACCAAATACTACAAACTAGCGATTGAAAATACAAAAATCTTGAAGAATAAAAACCTTCTACAAAATAACTTAATAAATAGTATTTTCAAAATAACTGGATTCGGCATTAAATAACTCGAAAAGGGTTGATATGCCGTAAAACAAAACAACTAACCAAACCTGCATTATCAACCAAGCTCCAATCCCTGTTCCATCACAAGAATGTTGCATCCCTTTATGGAATGTGCTTGGAAGAACTTGTAGCATCAGTACTCCCTTGACAACAATTCTCCCGACAAACCCGACACACAGCAAAATCCCACCCTTTCACTGTAGAGATCCCGAGATGCTGGAAAGCCTTCTACTCTAATAGCTTCTTCGCACAATAATTGACCAAATTGTTCTATTTTAGAAACAAATGTTTTAACTAAATGACGATTAACAATCTTTCGACATCATTCGCAGGGCGAGAGAGATAATTTAATATAGTTCAAATTTGTAAGATTTTTAAAACCCGTTATTAACGTTGGGAGTAAAAGATGTTAGAAAAACTTGATTAAAAAATTTTCTTTTATAAAAATAAAACTACTTGATCAATTTATAGGATTTTTTAGTATATGATACTTTTTTTTCCATCATGGGTATGTACATCATAAAGATTTTTCTTTATTTTCATTTTTTCTTAGAGACGAGAGATTATGGACTATCACTGAATTTTTTTTTTTTTACATGGAGGTCACTACTTATCAAGGCCCGGAAGCCACTCGGGGATAAGAGTTATTGCGTGTACAATGGGATAGTATCGTAGTAAGCGTTAGTATTGGAGATTTGATAAAGTGTCTTACTTCATCAGGAATTTGTTTATGTTGGACTTGAAGACATCCAAGTTGTAGTCAGGTGGGAAACAGGCAAATGGAAGAGAGTTCCACAGTCGTGCACTTCTAAGAAAGAAGCTTTGCTCATGAAATCTACGCTTTGATTTAGGCACAGATAAAGAGTGGGGAAAATTAATGACAGTGGTTTCAGCTAGATGGGTATTTATCGTGAAAGATTGGTGAGGGAGGACTAGAGATTGGAGCTCAGATGAGCACCTGTCATGGAAATAACGATAAAACAAAGACAGACTCGCAACGTCTCTTCTGTGGGAGAGAGGTTGCAGGGAAGAGAAAAGGGCATCCCCCATTAAGCCACGAAGTCTATTTTGTACTGTCAAGACAGGATAGGCTGTTTTTAGCAGCTCCTGCCCAGATGTGGCAGCAGTACATCCTTGGATGTATTTGGCTTTTATACAGATAGAGAATTGCATCAGTAGTGAGATATCTTCTGGAGCAGTAGAAGGATCCCACCATCTTCCCAGTGACCTTGGCAACAGACTTGATGTACGTGTTCCATTTCAGATCAGGAGTAAAGGTCAAACCCAGAAGCTTGTCAAAACATGAAGCCTCCTCAAGATGAGAGCCATCCATTTCAATTGATGCCAGATGGGGATCAGGGTGTCCAAATGAACATCGTTGGTCTCTTGTATATAGAGATGTCCTTTTGTTATGTGGGGGGGGGGGGGTGTTTGTATTGCGTGTCAATGTTTACTTTTACTGCACATTTTGAGGGGTTTATAAAAACAAAGCAGAAGAACGTACCTTTCGTACCTCTTGACCGTGTCCTCGAGTTGTTTGTGTCCCGATGTCGGCGCACCTAGAACAAAACCTCTCTCATGCGTAGCAACAGACGCATGTCTCATTTATCTGGACAATTGGATCTTTATTCAGTCTCACGGTCAAAGTCACGTACCTGTTTCTCTGTCATCCTTAGTAGGAGGATGGGAATTTTTAGTTGCCATCCACTCCTTTCTCGTCGCCCCCACAAGAAGTTTCTCACCTTACTGACCGCGATTTGACTGGCTGACTAGAAGCGCATGTGTGTCGTTATTTATTTAAGGTATATGCATGGGGGTAGTAAAATCCTGTTCACCGGTTTGCACTCAAAATGCACTCACCTGCCTCATAACCCATGCTAGCATGCAGGTGCAACATGTCAGTGGAAGTCAATGAGTTTTGAACCCTGTTAGTCTTAACCTTTCGATCTCTCTGTTGTTGACTTGAATGCAAGCAAGTTGGTACTGTGTTATCAACAAACGACACTTGATGTTTAATCTCGTGTTTTCCGCTTGATTGCATCCATTCGACAAAAATCATCTTTTCATCTTTTACACAAGTGATTTCAGCTTCTGTTTCATTTTAGAAAATCTTTATCTTTTAACAGCCTCCATTTTTTTTTGTTTTTTTCTTTTCAGCATGAAAATGATGTGACAAGTGGTGGCCGCTTCCACATTAATCAACAACTCAAAGTACAATATGTGAAGTAAGCACAACGAAAAATCTTTTTAGTCATTTAAAATTGAATTTTCTCCTTCAAGTTTTTTTTTCCGTTTTGTTTTAAGTAAAGAAGCGTCCAATGAAGAAATGTAATTATTAAAAACAAACCTTCTGATCCTTTGAAAGTTGGTGCAATTTTTGGTGTTTTTATAACAACGAAAAAAAAAAAATATTGAATTTCAAGTAAAACAAATGGTACCTAGGTAATTGTCGTGCCGCAAATAGTGACATATTCAAAAATTGCAGAAGACAAAAAGGTAGAAAAATAATTATTCGTGAAAAAAGACATTTGTAAAATCTAGTTTTTGGATATTTATTTATTTGTTTACTATTTGTGGCATGACAATTACATAATTTGTTTTATTTGAAATTCAATATTTTTTTGTTATTTAAATATAGAAGCACCCAAATTTTATATTGACTGGTTAGCTCTTTTACTTTACTCTGTTATTCATGTCATCTGTAGAGAAAAGTATATACATTTTCGAAACTCCATGGAATAAGGGGAAAAAAAATTCATATTTTCTATTCCCTGTGTTTGGACATTTGATGATTCTTACCCTTTCGTTTCCACCTTCGCGTCAAGGCTTCAGGGTTCAAGCCTACCTTCCTACTAAAACTTTTTTTTTTCTTTTACACCTCCAAGCACCCGGCCATGTTTTGATTTACCCCCCTCCCTCGAACAACACACCTCGAAACACCTGGGCAACGCCGGGTCCCCCCCCCCCGCTAGTCTATAATATAAATCTTAGCTATCTATGTATGTTTATATGTCTGCCTAAAACTTTCGAAAGAGGCGACAGATTTTCATGAGATTTGTATGGTTTTAAAGATCAACCCTTCGGACGGCAAATATCGAAAAATTGGCTAAAAGCATTAATTCTTCACCCTCATCTAGGCACTTTACTACAGGGAGGGGTCGCTTTTCTATACGATATTTTCGAAAGTCATCCCCTCTTTTCGATTAACTAGCCTTAATTTGAACTTTAACCACTTCCGGTTTGGTGATGGGCGCAACAGCAAAGATGTCACTTTTTTTTTTCATGTTCTTTTCCTCCTTTGCGGTACGGGATCAAGCCATCCTGCCTACTACCACATTTTTATTATTTTTTTGAAGAAATTAATGTTTTTTAGCCAATTTTTCGATATTGGTTATCCGAAAAGTTGAGCTTCAAAACGATACTGATCTCATGAAAATCCTTCGCCTCTGTCAAAAGTTTTAGGCAGACATACAAACATACATACATTTAAACAGACAGGTGAAATTTATATTATAGACTAGCGGTGGGTACCTGGCGTTGCCCGGGTGTTTGGAGGTGTGTGCTAAAAAATTGTTTTAAATTCATCGTTATTTTATTTTTTATTCATTTTATTTATAAATAGTGGTGATACCTGGCGTTGCCTGGGTGTTTGGAGGTGTGTGTTAAAAAAAGACGTTGGCTGGGTGTTTGGAGGTGTAAAAGAAAAAAAAAGTTTTAGTAGAAAGGTAGGATTGAACACCGAAGCCTTGACGCAAAGATGGAAACGAAAGGAAAAAAAGCCAGGCACTTAACCATCTCGGCCACGAGGGGAGAGGAATTGATAAGCATGTTAAGTTAAGGTTTATAAAGTGAAATATACAGGTGCGAGGAAGTGGCTTGATGTTTGACCTAGTTTTGCGCTGCAAAGCCAGTTACTGTTGCCCCTGCCCCATCATTTGCTTTTCAAAGACAAGGCGATGGAAAAATAGCTGGTAAAAGTCGGGCAAATTTTGTTGCCCCCTCCTCCCTGTAGAAAATTGTTGATTTTGGGGTGAAAAAAATTAACGTTTTTGACCAATTTTTCAATATTTTTCGGGTGAAGGATGGAACTTCAATATGATACTAAATTTGTGAATTTTTGTTCTGTCTGTCGAAAGTTTTTAGTGGACACACAAACACACATACATACAAACATACATACACACATTTTCGCTTTTATATTTATAGATAGAATATTATTATATAAAAGTCACTTTGTGTGTGTGAATTCACTTCCTCATAGGTTCTGAAATGGCTGTGCTTATCATTTGCAAATTTCGAAGATAATTTATGTGTCTGGCAGTGTTCTTAGACATGTTTTGTGCAAAAATTTATCTGATAAGTATCGAGAATCAAAAAAATCCAACCCTAAAAATAATGTTTTTCTTATAGATAGAAAAGAAGAATTTTTACAGGGGAATTTTTATACATTACACCGATAATGAAATGTTAGCAAGCGATTTCTTCTTTAAAAAAAACAGAATTATCGCCATCTCGAGATATAGCTCGGTGGTAGAGCATCTGACTACAGATCGAATGATCCTCCTGTTCAAGCCTGGCTGTGTACCTCACCATTTTATTTTAATTTTTTCTTATTAATGAGTTCAATATACAATGAAATAAGAAGTATTATTTAAAATCGCCGCAAATCATTTCTTCATTTGCATATTTTAAAACTAAACTTTAATCAGAAGTGACTTTTCTAGAGATTCATCGTCAAGTCGAAATATCAGCTGACGTGGTATTGTCAACAAATACAGACAAAATTTAATGAATGACATCATCATTATTGTTATTTTATTTTATTTTTTGTTCTAGCGTTGCACGCCATTCTTTTTTCAGGGATTACATATTACTGTCGTTCCAGTTGAACGATTCCCAACCAGCTGAAAACTTTTCTGGCCCGTCTACTCATTTCAACTCGTTCACTCAAAATTTCTGACTAACTCATTACGTATATTTCCAAACCATCTCATTATGTGACAAAAGACATAAAGAATCATCTACTTTTGTCATATATTTTGTTTATACTCTAACATAACAGTCTGTTTTACTAAAATATATTTGTTTTTATTTATCTAAAATTCCTTATTGATATTGTTTATAGAATCTAGTCAAGTTGAATTCCTAAAACTTCATTTAACCATATTTGTCCTTGAATTGCAATTTTTTTCTTTAAAACAAATCTAATTCAATCTACACAATAATAATATTAATAATCTTCTGGCTTAGATAATTTTGCAATGACCCAATCTAATCTGCCACAAACCCTCACTGCATACCATTTATTACATTGCATACCATTTATTACATTGCATACCATTTATTACATTGCATACCATTTATTATACTGCATACCATTTATTACATTGCATACCATTTATTATACTGCATACCATTTATTACATTGCATACCTGATTTATTACATTGCATACCATTTATTACATTGCATACCATTTATTACATTGCATACCTGATTTATTACATTGCATACCATTTATTATACTGCATACCATTTATTACATTGCATACCTGATTTATTACATTGCATACCATTTATTATACTGCATACCATTTATTACATTGCATACCTGATTTATTACATTGCATACCATTTATTACATTGCATACCTGATTTATTACATTGCATACCATTTATTACATTGCATACCTGATTTATTACATTGCATACCATTTATTACATTGCATACCATTTATTACATTGCATACCTGATTTATTACATTGCATACCATTTATTACATTGCATACCTTATTTATTACATTGCATACCATTTATTACATTGCATACCTGATTTATTACATTGCATACCTGATTTATTACATTGCATACCATTTATTACATTGCATACCTGATTTATTACATTGCATACCTGATTTATTACATTGCATACCATTTATTATACTGCATACCATTTATTATACTGCATACCTGATTTATTTATTATACTGCATACCTGATTTATTTATTATACTGCATACCATTTATTAATTATACTGCATTTATTACATTGCATACCTGATTTATTACATTGCATACCATTTATTATACTGCATACCTGATTTTTTATACTGCATACCATTTATTACACTGCATACCTGATTTATTATATTGCATACCATTTATTATATTGCATACCATTTATTACACTGCATACCATTTAGTAATTATACTGCATACCATTTATTATACTGCATTTATTACACTGCATACCTGATTTATTACATTGCATACCATTTATTACACTGCATACCTGATAAACTCTTCCCTTGGTTGACAGTAATAGTGCTCTGCTGCTGCTTAGTAATGGCAAAATCTCCCTAAACTTACTCCATCCATTCCTAATTCTTGCAATTAGACTTCCTCATTCCTGTGTGTCTTGTTTTCACAAAAAAGAGAAGATCTAGATGTTTCTGTGTGGCACATTTCAAATATTTTATACCATTTTGAATTCTACCTAAAAATTGAAACAAGAAAAACTAGCTCCTTCCCCAAAATATCATTATAATATACTAGCTGGCTGCTCAGCATTGCCCGGTCGTACAATATGTTTAAACATGATATTTTAATTCATGCAGATTGCGTCTGTATTATTATAGAATCAATCCGCTATTGATTATTATATATTACAAGGAATAATTTGCCCGGTGGTCTAATTCACAAAAAAATGATAATATTGTTCATCAAATTCTGTCTGTGTTTGTTTACAATATCACCTCAGGCTTGATGATGAATGCCCTGGAAAATTCACTTCTGATTAATGCTTAGTTTTAAAATATGCAAACAAAGAAATGATTTGCAGCGATTTTAAATGGTACCTCTTCTTTTATCATAAATTGAACTTATTAGCAAAAAAAAAAAAAAAAAATTAAAATGGTATGGTGAACTATACTTGGGCGTGAACAGGGATCATTCGATCTAATCAAATGTTCTAGTACTAAGCTATATTTCCAGATTACAATAAAGTGATGATTTGCTGAAATTTTATTATCTCCCTTCACCGGTGTAACGTAAAATACTTCCTTGTAAAAATTATTCTTTTTAATCTATGAGAGAAAAGCTATTTTTAAGATCGGATTTTTTTTTTTTATTTCTGATACTTTTGGATGAATTTCTGTACAAAACATATCTAAGAACACTGCCAGACATATAAATTAGCTTTGTGTGAAATGATAAGCCAAGCTGTTTCGAAATCTACACACACACACAAAAAGTGATTTTTATATAATAGTAGAGATAGAGAATGCTTTGTATTTTTGTTACATGTAATATTTCTCATCTTCTAATTTCAAATCCGCCTTTGTCTTACTTTTAACTTTATGATTTTTGCTTAGTTTTCAAATTTCAGCTTTAATTTATCTTTTTTCCTATTTACTCCCATCTTTGTTTCGATTTCTCTTAAACTGAAAGAATTTTCTTTCCTCTCTCTTTCTCTGTTCGCAGAAACATCCGTAACAAAGTCGTCGTGACACTTGCTCCAGAGGACGAAATGTTTTCCAAAATGAAAGTTCCTGCAAAAAAAAAAAAATCGAAACCAACAAAAAAAAAGAAGTAAGCTTAATTTTCACTTAATTTATTTTATTTTTTTTTTATTGTATTGTTTTGATATTTTCACATTTTGATATTTTCACATTTTGATATTTTCACGTTTTGATATTTTCTCATTTTGATATTTTCTCATTTTGATATTTTCACATTTTGATATTTTCACATTTTGATATTTTCTCATTTTGATATTTTCACATTTTGATATTTTCTCATTTTGATATTTTCTCATTTTGATATTTTCTCATTTTGATATTTTCACATTTTGATATTTTCACATTTTGATATTTTCTCATTTTGATATTTTCACGTTTTGATATTTTCACGTTTTGATATTTTCTCATTTTGATATTTTCTCATTTTGATATTTTCACATTTTGATATTTTCACGTTTTGATATTTTCTCATTTTGGCTGATGTAATCTACAACTTTCTTCAAGTACATCTTTACAAATTCATGTTAAACTATATTATGGGAAGGAGATACAGAATTTTGAACTAAATCTTTTATTTAACCCACCCGAGTAGATTCTCATTCAGTCAGCCATGAGCGGGTGGAAATGTTTATTTTTATGTTATTCTGTAGCAGTTAACAAACTTTACTATAAGCGGATCAATGCCTGGTGCCAAAGTGATTCGACCACACTGACCAATCGGTTGGCAGGACGCATTGATTTGAGCTGTCCTCTTAAGGACTTAAGAGACGCCAGCAAGCGACCTATACAGACCTCTCTCACTCACCCCTCCAACTGCTACTTGTTGACGACTGCAGTCTGATGGCAGACGACACCTTCAAACAGACAATTACACTTTCTTTCTCTCCAGTTTGAGATACAATCTCGCCTTTTTTAAAATAAACCCTTTATTATTGTTTTGTTAAAAGCAATGTCGTTTGGCCTTGTGTTTATTTAAGTAATTATTAGGAGAGAAATGCACAACATTTCCCTCCTATAATTCTTAGTAAGGATCGAACCTTTAATCGATTATAGTCAGCTAACATACTTCCTAACTTCCGGCGGCGACAAGGCAAATCAGTATATTTTATTTATTTATTTGCCGGCCATTATCCTCATCTTTATAGTTGTTTCATGACGTTTTGGCCAACTAATCCTCTGGCCTTCTTCAGATGGTTAACTGTGACGGGATAGGAATGCTGAATCTCTTTTAACTGTATCCTCAGTAATTATTGCCTTCCATTACGTTACAGTTAAGAGATCCGGCGTTCATGTCCCGTCGCGGTTAACCACCTGACGAAGGCCAGAGGAATAGTTGGTCGAAACGTGGTGAAACAAAAACTATGAAGATGAGGATAACGGTCCACAAATAAATAAAAATATGCAAATTACTCATCTCAAAGGATTCCAGTAATTAAATAATAAGGCAAATCAGTTCCTTCACTTTTATTGTTCTTCAGTACTTCTATTGTGAAACGATTTATTGAAATAAAATATAAGAAAAAGACATTATTAAAAAAATATACAATAAAAATTACCAAAATTATAAAAAGATAAAAAATATAGAATAAAAATTAACAAAATTATAAAAAGATAAAAATATACAATAAAAATTAACAAAATTATAAAAAGATAAAAATATAGAATAAAAATTAACAAAATTATAAAAAGATAAAAATATAGAATAAAAATTAACAAAATTATAAAAAGATAAAAAATATACAATAAAAATTACCAAAATTATAAAAAGATAAAAATATACAATAAAAATTAACAAAATTATAAAAAGATAAAAATATACAATAAAAATTACCAAAATTATAAAAAGATAAAAAATATACAATAAAAATTAACAAAATTATAAAAAGATAAAAATATACAATAAAAATTAACAAAATTATAAAAAGATAAAAATATACAATAAAAATTAACAAAATTATAAAAAGATAAAAATATACAATAAAAATTAACAAAATTATAAAAAGATAAAAAATATACAATAAAAATTACCAAAATTATAAAAAGATAAAAATATACAATAAAAATTAACAAAATTATAAAAAGATAAAAATATACAATAAAAATTACCAAAATTATAAAAAGATAAAAAATATACAATAAAAATTAACAAAATTATAAAAAGATAAAAATATACAATAAAAATTAACAAAATTATAAAAAGATAAAAATATACAATAAAAATTACCAAAATTATAAAAAGATAAAAATATACAATAAAAATTAACAAAATTATAAAAAGATAAAAATATACAATAAAAATTAACAAAATTATAAAAAGATAAAAATATACAATAAAAATTACCAAAATTATAAAAAGATAAAAATATACAATAAAAATTACCAAAATTATAAAAAGATAAAAATATACAATAAAAATTAACAAAATTATAAAAAGATAAAAATATACAATAAAAATTAACAAAATTATAAAAAGATAAAAATAACACAATTAGTCAATCAAAAACCAGAATTTCTCCATAAATGTTAAACCTTTTCTGTAGCAACCTTGCATGTGTTTTCTTCGTTGTCAACATACGAAGAATCTTTTGCTCTGTGGCTTCCAACTCAAGAACTCTCTTCTAATAACCAGTCACCTCCAGGACTTGTGTTGCAATATTTTTGATTTAATAATGGAATATGATCCCACACAGTCGAGTGATTCTATTTATAAACAATGCTGCTAGGAACTGACGAATCAAATTGATTCATGTTCTGCTACCAACCAATCAGAAACCAGAATTGCTCCATAAAAATTAAACCTTTTCTGTAGCAATTTCGCATATGTTTTTTCTGTCTCGACACGGTAAGAATCTTTTGCTCTGTAGAACTGTCTGCTGCAAACCAGTCACCTCTCAGGACTTGTATGGAACAATGCACCATTGGAAACTGTTCTGTCTACTGCAAACCACTCAGTACTTGTGAAGAACAACGAACCATCGGAAACTGTTCTGAAACTGAACATGGCTCAAGAAATAACAAAATTTAAAAAAATAAAAGTTTTTATTTTATTTGAAATTTTATAAAAAAAAAATTAATATGTTTATGAAAAGTATTTCCTACGTAGCAGAATGTTAGGTCTTGAAGAAAGTCGACAAGAGTAAACTTGCTGCTTTTGAATTGTGGTGTTACCTTCATGTAAGCTGGATGGAGAAGATTGGACTATGCTGAAAACTGCTGGAAAACATCAATAACAGGAAATTGCGATTTTTGAGGTAGATGGCCTAACAAAAGATCTGTTCTTTAGTACAACTCCTAGCAAAAAAGGACGTGGAAGACCAAAAACAAGAATATCAGACAATGTGAAGAATATTACAGACATTAGCATGGCTGAGATGCTCAGAAAGGCACAGAACCAGAGTCAATGGCAACGATTCGTGAAGAGTGCCACGGCTGGTCAGTAATGACCATTCCATCAAAGAGAGAGGGAAGCGATTTATTGAAATAAAATATAAGAAAACGACATTATTGAAAAATATTCAATAAAAATTGACAAACTTCAAAATTAACACAATCTTTAATTTGCATTTTTAATAACAAATTTAAAAAAAAAAAAAAATTCTTTATTTTATTTGAAATTTTATAAGAAATATATGTTTATGAAATTTATAAAAATAAAAGTTTTTTATTTGAATTTATATAATAAATCTATGTTAATGAAAGTATAAAAATATCGGAGAAACGTAATAAAAATAGTACATGCACAGGGGAGATATTGGCATGAAAGAAAAAAGTGAAGAAACTGATTTTCCTTGTCACCACTTTCGCTAGAACCACGCTAGAAGTTAGGAAGTATGTTAGCTGACTATAACCCTTCGAAAGATTGTCACTTTTAACTGATTGTTTAATGGAATGTGCTCTGATGAACTCATTGCACTTGTGACCCCTCCACATACATATCCCCGACAAACCCGCTTAGCAACAAAATCACACCCCTTCACTGTTGAAATCCATAAATGTCAGAAAGCTTTCTACTCTAATAGTTTCTTTCCTCGAACAGCTAGAATTTGGAATTCCTTTCCTGCTACCTATTTCCCTGACTGTACTCATATGCAGAAGTTTAAATGTACTGTAAACCAGCATCTTGTTAATCTTTCATAGATATGGTCCTAAATAGTAGCCCCTTACATCCAAGTAGCGATGTGCTTTGTTGGGAGTGAATGTGAGTAAAAAAAAAAAAAAAAAAAACTCGCTGCAAAAACTGTTAAAACCTAACGTCTCCCCTGGCGAGGATATACAAGTGACTGGTGGCCCACTTGTTAACTTGGTGTATTCCCTTGACACTTCCTCCTTTGGAGGAACCCAGTTCAACTCATTAATTGAGTTAAAATAAAGGTCAGTTTTGTTTCAGTGAAAGGAGGTGGGGACATACATTATTTTAATTGTCATTTCACCCCAAACAAGGCACAGGGCCACTTAGTTATGAGGGATTACTATTAGGAACCAGATTTGTAGGATTATCATGTTGGACAGCTTTGTTCTTGGAATCCACGTTTAGGTTTATGTAACTACTATGTAATCGGCTATCATTATCAAACGGTTTCTCCGCAGGATGCAATCTATCATGTATTTGCTAGAAGTTCAGAGACATTCATTAGCACATCACATTGTTGGTGATTTACGTCTTTCTCTGCACTCTTCCACCATCCCTTCTAGACATGTTCACACTTTTGGTCTTTCTGTATGTCCGTATAAAGTTCTAACACTTTTCGTATGAAGAAACAGGATATGTTCTTGAATTTTATCTTTATTAAAGTATCATTTATTTTTTATTTTATTGTTTTTTTTGGTTTGTCAACTCACCCCAAACAAGGCACAGAGCTACTTAGTCGTGAGGGGCCACTATTTGGGACCAGATTTGCAGGGATACTATTGAGGGAGTTGGGCAGCGAGATATCTGTTTACATTATACTTGAATTTCTGCATGTTAGTACAGTCAGGAAAGCAGGGACCCAGGAGGGAATTCCAAAGTGCTGCAGTCCGAGGGGAAAAAACTATTAGAGTAGAAGGTTTTATGGTATCTAGGAATCTCTACAGTGTGAAGATGGGACGTATTTATAAATAAGCAATCAATGTTTTTTTGTTTTTTTTTGCTAGGGCTGCATCTAACAAAGAGAACCTTGGAAAAGACAAGCAGAAAACGAAGGTTGTTAATGGATCTGCTGCCTCGCCAACAATAACAGAGAAAAAGGCTAAAAAAAGGAAAGCTGAGGAAGAATCGGTCAATAAAATAAAAACTGAAAAGAAATTGAAGAAAAATAAGCGTGCGGAAATAGAAGAAAAAGAAGAAAATGACAGCGAAAGTGATACAAATAATAAAGTAAGAAAATTTTTTTACATATGATGACACGTGCACCATTTGTCTAATCAATCATTAACTTATGACAATTTCATATGTGTGTGCCTGTGTTTACTTGACTTAAAAATCATAAGTATTTTAATTATTGAACAAAATCCTAACACCTATTTTAATCATTGATCATTGACTAATATCATAAACAAATTTTTAATCATTCATTGATGTCATAAACAAATTTTTAATCATTCATTGATGTCATAAACAAAATTTTAATCATTTATTGATGTCATAAACAAATTTTTAATCATTCATTGATGTCATAAACAATTTTTTAATCATTCATTGATGTCATAAACAATTTCTAATCATTTATTGATGTCATAAAAATTTTTTTAATCAATCATTGATGTCATAAACAAAGTTTTAGCAACTATTTTAATCATTGGTCATTGACTGATGTCATAAATATAAATTTTTAATCATTGTTCATTGACTGACATCATAAACAAATTTTTAGTCGTTGATGTCATAACAAAAGCCTAACACCTATTTTAATGATTGTTCATTGACTGATGTCATAAAAAATTTTAATCATTCTTCAATGACTGATGTCATAAACAAATTTTTAATAATTATTGATTCATTGATGTCATAAACAAATTTTTAATAATTATCCATTCATTGATGTCATAAACAAATTTTTTACATATGATGACACGTGCTCCATTTGTCTAATCAATCATTAACTTATCACAATTTTTAATATTCATTCATTGATGTCATAAACAAAATTCTAACAACTATTTTAATGATTGCTCATTGACTGATATCATCTTTACTTCTAAGTTTGTATTTTCCAAATTCCTAAACATACTCTATAAATCTAAGGGATATTTTGCTTAACTGGGTGCATGTTTTATAAACTCTCGTTCGTTTGTTTGCACTTTTCTCAATAACCATGCTTTGGATTTTTTTAGTCATGGGGAAAGTGAAATTTTACCAGAACAGATTTTCTGGGATAACTCTGGAGGTCATTATAGAGGTAAAAGTGGCCCCAAATCGTACATCTGTTCATTTGTTTGCACTTTCCCAATAACCATGTCTTCAAATTAAAAAAAAAAAATTTTGTACAAACATTAGACATGAGGAAAGTGAAATTTTGCTAGAATGGATTTTCTGGGATAACTCTTCCCCAAAGGGCCATTATAGAAGTAAAATTGCCTCCAAATTGTTCGTCCATTCATTTGTTTACATTTTTCTCAATAACCATGCCTTGGATTTTTTTGAAATTTTCTACAAACATTAGACATGGTAAAAGTAAATTTTTGCTAGAATGGATTTTCCGGGCTAACTCTGGTTGTCCACTTAGGGGCCATTATAGGAGTAAAATTGCCCCCAAAATCGTTCATCTGTTCATTTGTTTGCACTTTTCTCAATAACCACATCTTGGATTTTTTTTTTTTAAATTTTGCACAAACATTAGTCATAGTGAAAGTAAATTTTCAACTTGTGGTGGCGGATCCCACTTACTCAGCTTTTTTTAATTTTTTTTTTTTTTTGTTTTTTTTTAATTTCTTTATAAAAATTATTGAAACAATATGTAATGATTATTTCAGGTTTTGGCTGTTATGCCACCAGTATTTTTTGACTGGGATGAAACTCCTCACAAAGAAAATAATCGTTCCGATGACAGCAGTGAAGATGAGATGAGTCAAGATGAAACTGATAATGTAAGTATAAAACAAAAGACCCTTTTTTTTGAAGGGATGCTGGTGTTAAATCCATCTATATATATAAAAGCCAAACGTCTGTGTGTATGTATGTATGTTTGTTTGTAACGCTAAAACTTTTGAAAGACGGAACCAAACTTGACAAATTTGGTATCATATCGAAGCCCCATCACCCGGATGACAAATATCGAAATTTCACGTCAAATGGACCACTAGAAGTTGGTCAACTGATCAGTTATCTTCGAGGGGGGCCCCAAAAAAACCTGTCATTATCTATATATATAAAAGACAAATGTTTGTTTGTAACGCTAAAACTTGAGATGAAAGATTCCTCTCCCCTAAGAATAAAACATATGTTCAATATCTGCTTTTGTTTTTTCATTGTTTATACGGTCCCGAGCAACGCCGGGTAGCCCTGCTAGTCTATTATATAAATCTCATCTGTCTGCTTAAATGTATGTATGTATGTATGTATGTATGTCTGCCTAAAACTTTCGACAGAGGCGACGCATTTTCATGAGATCGGTTATTTTGAAACTCGAACCTTCGGACGACAGATATCGAAAAATTGGGCAAAAACATTAATTCCTTCACCCTCAACTGGGCACTTTTCTACAAAGAAGGGTTGCTTTTTTCGCCAATATTTTTGAAAGTCATCCCCTCTTTTCGATTGACTAGCCTTAAGTTAAACCTACGTCACTTCCAGTTTGATGATGGGTGCAACAGTAAAGATGTCATTTTTTTTTTTTTTTTTTTTTTTTTTTCACTTTCTTTTCCTCCTTTGTAGTATGGGTTCAAACCTGCCTGCCTACTTCCACTTTTTTTTTTTTTTTTTTTAACACACACTTCCAAATACCCAGGCAATGCCAGGCACGCAGGCTAGTTTTAAAATAAATTTCAGGCAAAAAAATGGCACGATGCATGATATTTTAAATCAAAGCATTTATTTTAAACAAGTAAATTTAAGAAATAAATAATTTAATATATCTTTTAAACAAATGTAATTGTTTATCTGAAAACTGATATAGATTTAAGATTTTTTTTTGTTCTTTTTTGTTGTACATAACTTTTTTTTTTTTTTCTTTTGCCAACCTGAACAAGTAAGTCTTATGGAAAAAAGCTAAAAGCAAATTTATCCAAGAAATTATTTCGCTATTTTAAAAAGAAATATTAATTTAATTTTTTTATTAATAAAAATTTAAAGTTTATCTAATATTTATTTTGCATATTTTTTTTTTTTTTTTGATGAGGCTTGGTTATTTTCATAACATTTTGTCTGATATAACCCTCAGCCTTCTTCAGATGCTTCTTTTTAAACTCAAAAATGTTTATTAATTTATTTATTGCGGACTATTATCCTCATTTTTTTAGTTGTTGTTTTACGACGTTTTGGTCAACTATTTCTCTGGCTATTCGTTAGGTGGTAACCGCGACCAGATAGGAACTTCGAATCTTTTAACTGCATTCTCAGCAATCACTGCCATCCGTAGTTGTTGTCGTCTCACCACATTTTTGGCCAAGTAAGCCTCTGGCCGGCTTTGGGTAGGATTGAAACCGCTATCTTCAGACAATTCTCACCTGGAACCGTAGAGATTCAACGTCTCTATTCACTGCGCCACGGGCGTCGAAGGTATTCCTATCCCGTCACGGTTACCACCTGACGAAGGCCAGAGGAATAGTTGGCTGAAACATCGTGAAACAACAACTAATAAAGATGAGAATAATAGTCCGCAATAAATAAATTAATAAATAATACTCATTTCAATAATTCCAATTAAAATAATATATAAAAAATGTTTATTTTGAACTTGGGAATTTATAAAAAATTTCAAACTGAACCCACTAGGGTAGATTGTTCTTGCTCCATCATCCATTTGTTCTTGCTCCATCATCCATGACTTGGTTATTAAATAATTTTTAAAGTTTATTCTTAGTCATCCCGACTTATAGTAAGGATTGAACCTTCAATCTCCAGAAGATTGCCACTTAGAAATAATTGTTATCCAACGGCTTTATATTTCTACTTTATTATTTTTAGTGCTATGTGACATGCAAATATCTGTGCATGATGTTGTCAAGATAATCAAAAACCTCGATTCCAGTAAAGCAACTGGCCCTGACGGCATTCTTATTATAGTGTTGAAAAAGCTTCAAACCAGAACTAGCTCCTATACTTACAAAACTGTTTAAGTGTTATCTTAAAGAGAGTTGCTTCCGAACACCTTGGAAAACCTCATCAGTATGTCCCGTATTAGGTCATCTCCCTCTCAGTACAGACTAATAAGTCTTCTGTGCGTCATGAGTCAGTTGCTAGAATCTGTGTTAAATGGAGATGTAGTTAACCACATGAGCAAAAATAATCCCTTCAGTGACATGCAATATGGTTTCCATTCTGCTAGATCTACAGCAGATGTGCTGACAGTTATATCTCATAGGATCAGTGAATCTCTCAATGGAGGCTTTCTTTCTAGGGCAATTGTTCTTGACATATCAAAGGCCTTTGATAGGGTATGGCTTAAAAGTCTACTCCACAAGGTCTCCAGCTACGGTAGAGCTGGAAATGTCTTCTCAATTATTAAATCATTTCTCTCTGAAAAGTTCATAAGAGTAGTGGTTGAAGGGCAGAAATCAGAAGCTCACAGTATTTTTTATTTATTTATTTTTTTTTTACAAGGTGATCACCACTTATCAAGGCCCGGAAGCCACTCAGGGATAAGGGTTATTGTAAGTACATTACGTTAGCGTGTAGATTTAATAAAGTGGCTACTTAAGGGGGCGGTTCATCAGGAATTTGTTTACGTTGGACTTGAAGACATCCAGGTTGTAGTCAGGTGGGAAGCAGGCAGACAGAACAGAGTTCCACAGGTGTGCAGTTCTAAGAAAGAAGCTTTGTTCATGGAATCTACATTTTGATTTAGGCATAGATAAAGAGTGGGGAAAATTTTTGACAGTGGATTCAGCTAGATGGGTGTTTTTCAAAGAAGATTGGCGAGGGGGGACCAGAGATTGGAGTTCAGACGAGCACCTGCCATGGAAATAACGATAAAACAAAGATAGGCTTGCAACGTCTCTTCTGTGGGAGAGAGGCGGCAGGGAAGAGAAAAAAAGCATCCCCCACTAAGCCACAAAGTCTATTTTGTACTCTGTCAAGGCAGGATAGGCTGTTTTTAGCAGCTCCTGCCCAGATATGGCAGCAGTATTCCATCCTTGGGTGTACTTGGTTCTTATATAGATAGAGAATTGCATCAGTAGTGAGATATCTTCTGGAGCGGTAGAAGGATCCCACCATCTTTCCAGCGACCTTGGCAACAGACTTGATGTACGTGTTCCATTTCAGATCAAGAATGAAGGTGAAGCCCAGAAGCTTGTCAAAACATGGGCTTCTCCTAGACGAGAGCCATCCATTTCAATTGATGCCAGATGGGGATCAGAGTGTTGATGATGTAAAGATAGGAGCTTGGTTTTAGATGCATTAAAAGTAACCAGCCACGTTTTTCCCCACTGAACCACTTGTTCGAGATCAGAGGAGAGAGAATCAGAGAGAGCTTTGTCATTTACAGCCTTTGATGTGTTGCCGGAGATGGTCGTGTCATCAGCATAGATGTTAACGAATGATTTTAGTATGTGTTTAGGGAGATCATTGATGTAGATCAGAAAGAGAGTTGGGCCCAGGATGAACCCTTGAGGGACTCCAGCACTAATACTGCAGGCCTACCGTAGCTGGAAATCTTGTGAAGTAGGCCTTTATGCCATACCTTGTCAATGGCCTTTTATATGTCAAGAGCAATTGCTCTAGAAAGGAAGCCTTTGTCAAGAGATTCACTAATCCTATGAGATATAACCGTTAGCACATCTGTGGTAGATCTTGCAGAACGGAAACCATATTGCATGTCACTAAGAAGGTTATTTCTGCTGAGGTGGTTGACTATTTTTCTATTTAATATGGATTCCAGCAACATAATCATGACACACAGGAGACTTATAGGTCTGTATTGAGAGGGAGATGACTTATCACCTGAATTCTTAAATACAGGGCATACTGACAAGGTTTTCCAGGGTGTTGGAAAGCACTTCTTAAGGCAACGCTTAAACAGTTTCGTAAGTATGGGAGCAAGTTCTGATTGAAGCTTTTTTAACACTATAATTAGAATGCCGTCAGGACCAGTTGCTTTACTAGAATCAAGGTTTTATATTAGCTTGGCGACCTCATGCACAGATATTTGTACGTTACCTAGCGTGTTCTGTGTTATAGGAGGAAATATGGGGAGTTGATGGCCTTCGTCACATAGGTTAGAATTATCTGCAAAGTTCTTGGCAAATAGTTTGGCCTTGTCTGAAGCTGAGGAGATTACCTCTGGTCCATTGATAATGGTTGGGATAGAATGCACACTTCTGTTCAGGATCCTATTTGTTATTTGCCAAAACTGGTGAGAATCAAGCCGCTGATCAGCTACTTTGGATTTAACAGACTGGGCATAGAGCTCTCTTGCATTTTTTATTACTCTTTTATAGTGGTTGCTGGCATTCCTGAAAGCAGCTTTAGTCTCGTGCATCTATTACGTTGGTAGCTATGGAAAAAGTGATTTCTGTACGCGATGGCAGCAGCACGTTCTGGGGAGAACCATGGCTGGCGTAATACTGGCGTCCCTCAGGTGTCCATCCTGAGCCCAACTCTCTTCCTGATCTTCATCAATGATCTCCCAAATTACATCCTAAGATCATTCGTAGACATTTATGCTGATAACACTACCATCTATGGCAACACTTCAAACGCCATAAATAACCAAACTTTCTTTAATTCTCTCTCCTCTGATCTTGAGCATGTGGTGCAATGAGGAAAGAGGTGGCTGGTTAATTTTAATACATCTAAAACTAAGTTTCTATCTTTATATCGTCAACACTATGATCCCTGTCTGGCATCAATTGAAATGGAGGGCTCTCGTCTTGGGGCGGCTCCATGTTTTGACAAGCTTCTGGGCTTGACCTTTATTCCTGATTTGAAGTGAAATCCATCACTGTAATAGATATCTCACTGCTGATGCAATTCTCTACCTGTATAAGAGCCAGGTATGTTCAAGGATGGAGTACTGTTGCCACATCTGAACAGGAACTGCTAGAAGCTGCTTATCCTGTTTTGATAGAGTTAAGAGTAGACTTTGTAGTCTAGTAGCGGATGCCCTTTTCTCTCTTCTGCAACCTCTTTCCCACAGAAGAAATGTTGCGAGCTTGTCTCTGCTTTATCGTTATTTTCATGGCAAATGCTCGTCTGAGCTTCAATCTATGCCCCCCCTCCTGCCAAACTTTCATGAAAAACACTCGTCTAGCTGTAAACACTTCCAATAATTTCTCCCATTCTTTATATGTGCTTAAATCTAAACATAGATTCCATAAACAAAGCTTCTTTCCTAGAACTGCACGCCTGTGGAACTCTCTTTTGTTTCTCTACTTTCCAGCTAATGACAATACCGTCGTCTTCAAGACCAACGTGAACAAGTTCTTGATGAGCTGTCCCTTAAGAAATCCAATTTACCAAATTTTCACTACTGATGATTATTAGGATATTGTCCCATTGACTACCATACACTTATCCTCGAGTAGCCTCCAGGCTTTGATAAGTGGTGACTCCTTCGTATAAAAATTTAAAAAATTAAAAAAAAAAATATATTTTTTTTTTAAATATGAAGAATTACATTTCAGTTCCATAAGATTAGATTTGGAAATATCTATGGATATTATTTATATCTAAATTAATTTATGCATAAAGCAGTTCAGGAAATTTCTATTTATTTTACACTTTCGATATAAATTCTTCATTTAGAAAATGTTTTCATTTCTAATAATAAACTTTTCATCTCCATACATTTTTTATTCCTTTTTTTTTTTATTTTTTGTAATGTCTATATTTTTATTCTTTTATTTTTGTAATGTCTGCATTTTTTTTTTTTAATTTCTACAGTTTTTTTATTCTTTTCTTTTCTAATGTCTATATTTTTTTGTTTTTTATTTTTTTCTGTAATGACTATTTGTTTTTTGTAAGTCTACATTTTTTTTAAGTCTACATTTTTTTTGTAAGTCTACATTTTTTTTTGTAAGTCTACATTTTTTTTTGTAAGTCTACATTTTTTTTTGTAAGTCTACATTTTTTTTAAGTCTACATTTATTTTGTAATGTCTACATTTTTTCTTTTATTTTGTTATTTCTACATCTTTTATTCTTTTCTTTTGTAATGTCTATATTTTTTTTTTGTTTTTAGGCATCTTCAAAAAAATCGAAAAAAGCAAAATTAAAAGAACATCATCGCAAAGAAGAACAACGATTATATGAGGTGAGCCATTATTTTTAATTTATCCACTTTCCATTTTTTTTTCTTTTTGCATAACTAAAAAATATTTTATATGCACTTAGATATTTTATTGGAAGATTTATTATTTGCCACCTAAATTTTTAATAACAAAATTGCAGAAACGCTCATTTTATTAAGTTAAAAGTTTGTTTTCTTTTAATTTCAATACAAAAAAAAAATATATCAAAATTACAATTAAAAAAAAAAAAAAAACTCCATTTCAGATTATTTGATTCTGTAGTCACATCATCTCTATTTGAGCATACTTTATTTATTTATTATTTTTTAATAACATAAAAATTTTATAGCATTCAAAATGTTCTTCTTTAAGGACCAAAGACTGAATTGTTTTTATTCAGTTTGTTAATACTTTTTTGTTTTGTCATAAATTTGTATTGTTATGATATTTTGTCTACTCAGAGTAAAACAATTTTGTGTGATTTATATAACAGATTCCAACACAGACTATGGAATTCATTATTTTCAATTATGCACTTATAGTTTTAGGAAAAACAGTTTGTATATAAAATTGCAAATTGTATGCAGCAGGTATTTCAGCATTAAATATGCAAGTTTAAAAGCTTGATAAGCTGTAAAGATAGACAAAGTCAACTTATACCAAGCAGCTCATTTTACTTGCAATAATGAAATTGGATGCAAGAACACATAATTGATTATTATACATGATAATCATTACATACTACCTTGACAGAGTTCAAAATAGACTGTGCAGCCTAGTGAGGAATACCGTTTTCTCTTCCCTACAACTTCTTTCCCACAGAAGAGATGTTGCGAACCTGTCTCTGCTTTAATATTATTATCATGGCAAGTACTCGTCTATGATCTCATCTCACCTGACTTTCACGAAAAATACTCATCTAGTTAAAACCACTATCAATAATTTCTCCCACTCTTTATCTGTGCCTAAACCTAAATGTAGATTCCATGAACAAAACTTCTTTCTTAGAACTGCACGCCTGTGAAACTCTGTTCCGTTTTCCTGCTTTCCAACTGACTACAATATGGTCATCTTCAAGTCCAATGTGAACAAGTTCTTGATGAGCCGTCCCCTTAAGTAATCCAATTTACCAAATTTTCACTACTAGCAATTATTACGACATTTGCCCATTAACTACTGTACACTCATTTACCATTATCCTCGAGTGGCCTCTGGGTTTTGATAAGTGATGACTCCTTGTTAAAAAAAAATCCCGAGCATTCTATGCTATGTATACCGAACAAAAAAATGTAAAGATGATTTAAAGAACTTAAAATGTTGTCTGGTCTTGAAATTATCAAAAGAAATCACAAAATTTTCTTTTTCTAATGTAAATATAAATTGTGTGAATGTTAAAAGATTAATAACAATATTTACTTCAGGATGGTTAATAGTGATTATTTAAATATTGAAACTTTGCTTACTTGTGCTTGATATCTGAATGGTTAGAATTGCTGACTGTTAAGTATACATTGTATGAATTATAAAAAGATTAGTGGGGATATTTGATTAAGCACTATTTCTTGAGGTTTCTTGTATCAAAGAATTGCAAGAACAGTTGAAATTTGTGCTAAAAGCAAAACCTGAAAGAAGTGCCACTCAGTTTAATGGCTTTTGTGTCTCAACTTTTAGGAACAAATTATAGAATATAGATTTCTTTTACAAATTTAGAATTCCAAACTAACCTATCTCTAGCCAGGTCTGTATTTATCCCTCTTTCTTTCAAGGCCATCACTTCTTCCTATGTTTTCATGAAAGAAGTGCCACTCAGTTTTAATGGCTATTGTGTCTCAACTTTTTGGGACAAATCATAGAATATACTTTGTTTTTTGTACAATTTGGAATGTTTCAAGAAAACGTTTTGTTAGGTTAGTTTGAGAATCAATCTCTATCTCTAACCAGATCTGAATTTATCCTTTTTTTCTCAAGTCCATTCTTATCACTTCTCGTGTTTTCATTGGCCTTTCTTCTTCTGAAATGATCTTGTTGCTTTAAATGTTTTACATCTACTAACCCATGAACACTCATCGATTCTTTCAATGTGGCCATACCATCAAAGTCTCCTGTTCCACACACACCTCTCTATATTGTCCACATTTAAGCTTCCTATGATGTCAGCAGATCTAAGCTTTTCTTTAAAGCTCCCATTACACATCCATCATCGCATTCTCAAATCATTTCTCTCCATGCAATGCATGTCCTCAACTCTTACTATTAACAAATATAAATTGTGTGAATGATAAAAGATTAATTACAATATTTAATCAAGCACCATTTCTTGAGGTTTCTTGTATCAAAGAATTGCAAGAACATTTGAAATTGGTGCTAAAAGCAAAACCTGAAAGAAGTGCCACTCAGTTTAATGGCTGTTGTGTCTCAACTTTTAGGGATAAATCATAGAATATAATTTTTTTTTAATTTTTTTTTTTTACAGACCTTGAATCATAATGTTTCAAGAAAAACTTTTTTTTATTAAAATCCTATTTTAAAAATATAAAGAAAAACAATTTGTATATATAAATTGACATCCAAATTAATGTATTTCTGGTCAGGTCTTTATTTATCCCTCTTTCACGTCCATTCTTATCACTTTTTTCCATATTTTCTTTGGCTTTTCCTCTGAACTAAGCCTTTTACCAAACTGTCCTACATTTATAAGCCTCAGAATTTTCAATGTGGCCATATCAATGTCTCCTGTTCTGCACATACCTCCCCATAGTGTCCAGTTTTAATCTTCTTTTTTTTTTTTGGGTCAGCAGATCTAAGTCTTTCTTTAAAACTGACATTGCACATCCATTGTCTCAGTCTCGGATCATTTCTCTCCATGCAAATGCATGTTCTCAAGTCTTACTATGAACAAATACATATTGTATGAATGTTAAAATGTTAATAATATTTAATTAGGCATCATTTCATGAGTTCTGTACTAAAAATCATATAAAATAATCCAAAGGCACTGAAATTTGTGAAAATTTATTAATTGATGTATAATACCTATTAAAATTTTACAAAACTCAGATGGTATCTGAATTTTCATGAAGAATTAAATATAGCACACATTACCATCCCTCACACCTTGTTCTAAAATTTATAATGATCTTCTAATTAGTTTCAAAGTAAATCCTGTATATGTGTATATATATATATATATATATATAGAGAGAGAGAATTATTACTATAATTATTTTAATACCTACAGACACTAGTGTTTATCCTTTCGGGAATCATCAGTGCAGGTAGTTACGATTACAGCCAGTCGGGAGATTCAAACCTGACCACGAAATCATCTCTGACTCCGTTAGCAAGGGACAAACCACACAGCTAACGTTAAACATGAGAAATACAATTGGAAATAACATTTATATAAAGTATAAATGTCAAGACGGCTAGAGTGATCTTATGATTATAACACCCTATATTCCAAATTTCAAGATGTCCATCTTACAATTTATTTCTTTTAATTCAGTTGACATGCACAATTTTTTACAGCACCTGTTTTGTATTACAAAATCATTAATTTTAATTATTATATACATTAGAATTTATTCTGCCCTTAACTCATCAGAAGATAAGCGATAATTCAATGCTTTTTGTGATAATTCAATGCTTTTTGTAAAAAAAAAAAAAAAATTAAATAAAAAATAATGGAACTGTCTGCGATGATTGATAGTGATTATTTAAATATTGAGATTTTGCATACTTGCTGCTTTTGCTTGATATCTGAATGGTTAGAATTGCTGACTTTTAAATATCCATTATATGAATTATAAAAGATTAGTGGGGATATTTGATTAAGCACTATTTCTTGAGGTTTCTTGTATCAAAGAATTGCAAGAACAGTTGAAATTTGTGCTAAAAGCAAAACCTGAAAGAAGTGCCACTCAGTTTAATGGCTGTCGTGTCTCAACTTTTAGGGACAAATCATAGAATATAGATTTCTTTTACTAATTTAGAATGCTCAAAGAAAATTATTTTATAAATTGACTTCCAAACTAACCTATCTCTAGCCAGGTCTGTATTTATCCCTCTTTCTTTCAAGGCCATCACTTCTTCCTATGTTTTCCTTGGCCTTTTCTTTGTGAGCGAACCCTGTTACTTCAACTGTTTTTTTTCATTTACTTATGCAAGAAATCTCTTTCAATGTGGCTATACCATCAAAGTCTACCTGTTCTGCACATATCTCCTTATGTTACAAAGGGAGTGGGAGCTGCAGGTGGCAGAGGTGGTTCTGGAGAGGACAGTTGGCTGTCTGGGCTTGCGAGATGACGTCAATAGAAGCCGGATCTAAGTGTCTGTCAGGGCAGCAATCCTGGATCAAGGTGCGCCTCAAAATAGGGGACACAGAATTCCTGGGGATTAGGTCAGCTGGAACTGACCAAGATTACAGACAATAAACAAAAAGAGATACAGAGGAATGTTCTGACATCATCCATCCCTATAAAAGAGAGATGGGTAGACAACGAGAGGAGTAGCAACTCCAGGAGGAAAGTGGACACATTATAACTCTGCCACCACCACCGCCACCCTGTTACTGCTCCTTGCTGTCAGTATTGTCAGAGGATAATAAACATTGTTTTAATCATTGAACTTAGTTGTTATTAAAAGTACAGTGACATAATATTACGGGTTCAAGACTCGCGATACAGCTAGTCTTACGTATCACACAAGTTATATTATTCAGATTAGTAGGGATATTTGATTAAGCACTATTTCTAGAGTTCTTGTGTCAAAGAATTGCAAGAACAGTTGAAATTGGGGCTAAAAGCAAAACCTGAAAGAAGTGCCACCCAGTTTAATGGCTGTCGTGTCTCAACTTTCAGGATCAAATCTTTGTTTTATAAAATTTAGATAAAAACAATATTATTAAAAATGTTAAGAAAATAATATTCCATGGGAAAATAAGGCTAGATAATGGTAAGCCAAATAAATTGTCTCAACTTTTAGGGACAAATCATAGAATTTTCTTTTGATTATTTTATCAATTAATGAATAGATTCTGTCCTTAACCTGGTGCTACCAGATCAGGCTGTCTACTGACTTCCTGAGATGAAACGCACCTACATAGATGTCTTTGTTTTTTTATTCCCTTTTGCAAAACTTAGTCATGTTCTGCGAAAACAAAAACAAAAACAACATTCTCCTCCCCTTCCCCTCCCTCGTTTTCTTTTTCCTTCACCTCCTCACCCCTTTTTTTTTTTTTTTTTTTTTTTGCCTAGTTGGTAGGGCGATAGAACATACCAACTGCCCCCCTGCAGAGGGTAAAAATCCTTCAATGGGACCACCAGTTGACCGTTGGTGGCAACCCGTAATGCATTAAGAACGGGATCCTGGTGGTTGAGTGGAACATGCCTAGGAAATAATAACATGATACTACAACACACCACTTTGGCCCTTACTAGGCTAGACGGGAGGTTGGATAGGCCCGATCCAATCAATCGGTTGGTCATGACAAGCACTAATTCAGACAATCCAAACAAAAACACACTAACACTCAACATAAACAATAAACTGAGTTAATAAGCGATGGCTGAAGGGTCAATCAAGCTGGGAAAAAGGTAACCATCAGGAATAATAAAAATACAGGGAAATCCCATACTTGGGTGGGCATAACCATATATTGTGAATGCTTGGAAACCTCCCCATGTTTGAGTATACCAGCTATGTAGCCCTGGAGAACCGAGGCGAATGGGATTTACCCCCTCATAGTTCTTCCCCATAAGGGGCTCCGAGGAGGGTGGGGAGCATGGCTGATGAATTTTTCAAAAATTATTATGAATGCCAAAAAATCCAAGAGACCACACACAGAAATAGACTCTGACAGCGACAATGAAGATACAAACTTTCCAAGATTCATCGTGCTAGAAGCAACGTCTAATATACCGTTAACTAAAATGTCACCCTTCATTATCCAAAAGGTAATATCAAGCAAAATAACACCTAAAAATGTCAAAAAATTAAGGAATGGTACCATATTGGTAGAAGTACAAAATAAAAAACAGGCCAAAACTCTACTTCAACTACAAAAATTGCATGAAACAAACATCAAAGCTTATCCACACCAAACACTAAACTACTCCAAAGGAGTCATAAAAAACCAGGAAATCTCCGTCTGCACAACAGAAGAAATCAAAACAGAACTAAAAAACCAAGGGGTCACAGATGTAAAAAGAATCACATTTAAAAAAAAAGGAGAGGTAATATATACAAACACTTATATATTAACATTCAATTATCCTCAAATACCAGAGACCATCAATATAGGTTATGAAAGAACGAAAATAGAACAATACATTCCAAAACCTTTACAATGCTACAACTGCCAAAAGTTTGGACATAATAAAGACCAATGTCTAAGATTCTTCACATGTGGAAACTGCAGTGAAAAAAACCCAGACCACGATGAAGAAGACTGTCCAAATAAAACCAAATGCACAAACTGTCAAGAAGAGCACCACTCTCACTCAAAACAGTGCAAAATATATAAGCAAGAGAAGGAAATAATAACAATCAAATATCAAAAAAATATAACCTTCCAAGAAGCCCGCAAAGAAGTCACAAATCGCACCAAAAACTCATATGCCACAATAACCCAACAAGCAAACAAAATGTACAACTACAATGAACTAAACCTTGCTCCAGAAATTGCAAACCTAGCAAAAGAACTAAAGAACATACTTGAAGAATTAAAATCTTTTTTATCAGAACTGAAAATAAATTCTAACAGCCAAATAAAAGTCAGAAACGAACAACCCAGTATAAAAGAAAACGAAACAAAGGAAATCAGAAAAACTTCCATCAATATTGAGGAATCAATCTCTAAAGAAATGAAACCTCCTCAATTATCAAAACGTGAAAGATCCAAGTCACTAACAAGGACAAAAACAGATGTTAAAAATAAACACACAACAACAGAAAAAATGGAAATAGAACAGAACAACAAAAAAACTACCCCCCAAAAACAAAATGACAAACAAAAAACAGAATTAGTATTAATTGAAAATGAAAATAAATTTGAACTAGTTGAAACTGGTAGCCAAAAAAGACAGTCAAGACAAAGTAAATCTAAAAGTCCCAGACCAAAACCCAAAAAAAGCCTCTCACCAGAAACAAGAAACAGACCATCCACTTCCAAAAGAAACACCCAAACTAACATCGAAACTATGGACGTAGACATAAACACCAACAGTCCAAAACCAAAAGAAAATATAAACCATGACTAACAAAATCCTACAGTGGAACATAAGAGGATTAAAAATTAATATCGAAGAAATGCAAATACTTATCAAATCCTTATGTCCTGCAATAATTTGCCTACAGGAAACACACTTAAAAGAAAATGACAAAATTAACATAAAACACTACTCAATATACAACCACATAAACAAATTATCATGCAAAGCCACCGGTGGATCATCAATACTGATAAACGAAAACATTCCACACAGCAAAGTGAACTTAAAAACAAATATGCAAGCTGTTGCAATAACTGCAACACTACACAAAACAGTAACCCTATGCTCACTCTATATACCACCAAATGAAACAATAAACGAAACAGAATTAAACAATATAATCAAACAACTACCTAAACCTTTTCTACTGTTGGGAGACTTCAATAGTCACAATATATGGTGGGGCAGTAAAAAAAACAACAAAAGAGGCCAAACCATAGAAAAAATAATTAACCAAAATGATCTATGCCTACTCAACAACAAAGAGAATACATATATGCACCCACCAACGGGAACCCTATCAGCAATCGATATAACACTATGTGACCCAACTATATACATGGATTATAGCTGGAGAACACATAAGGATACATGCGGAAGTGACCACTTCCCAATCATAATAGAAAACGAGAATCCCAAGCCAGAAGACAAAACACCCCGCTGGAATTTACAAAAGGCAAATTGGGAAAATTTCCAAAATACATGTCAATACAGATTAATACCTGAAGCGAATCCTGACTTAGAACACATCACATATTTCAGCAACACCCTACTCACAATAGCCGAGGAGAACATACCAAAAAGTTCCACTACTACAAAATATAACAAACCCTGGTACAATAAAGAATGCAAAGAAGCTATAAGAGCCAGACGTGCAAACCTAAGGAAATTCAAAAACAGTCCAACGAAAGAAAATTTGGACACCTATAAAAACAGCAAAGCCAAAGCACGGAAAACTATCAAAGAATCAAAACGGAACTCGTGGAAAGACTATGTAACAAAAATTAATCAAAACACAAAACCCAAAAAAGTATGGGAAATGGTCAGAAAAATAGCAGGAAAAAATACAAAGAACCCTATTAAACACCTTATATGCGACAACACAAAGATTACCGACAAACAAAATATCGCAAATAAATTAGCAGAACAATTCTCAATGAACTCATCATCAAAAAACCAAAATAAAAAATTCCAAGCTATAAAGAAAAATGAAGAAAAAATAAAAATAAACTTCAAATCAAAAAATGAAGAAAACTACAATCAATTATTCAACAGTGCAGAACTAGAGGAGGCAATAAACAAATCTCCCGATACAGCAGTCGGCCCCGACGAGATCCATTATCAATTCCTCAAAAAACTACCAAAACCATCACTGGACTACTTATTACAAATTTACAATGAGATATGGATAACTAACAACATTCCAAAAAACTGGAAGCAGGCAACAGTAATCCCAATACCCAAACCAAAAAAAGACCATACAAACCCAACAAACTACCGACCCATTGCACTAACTAGTTGTTTGTGCAAAACTTTTGAGAGAATGATTAACGAAAGGTTAAATTGGTACTTGGAAAGCAAAAATCTAATTACAGAAAGCCAGTCGGGTTTCAGGAAAAATAGAAGCCCCACCGATCACTTAATAAAACTGGAAACACGCATAAGAGAAGCATTTGCAAAAAAAGAACATCTAATAGCAATTTTTTTTGACATGCAAAAGGCGTATGACACCGCTTGGAAATACGGAATCCAAAAAGACCTGTATGAACTAGGACTTAGGGGTAGAATGCCAGAAATTATCAGAAATTTCTTAACAAATAGAAACTTCCAAGTACGGATGGACAACACTTATTCAGTCCAAAAAGATCAAGAAATGGGGGTCCCCCAAGGCAGTATCCTGTCTGTCACCCTCTTCAACATTAAAATAAACAATATCATAAAAAACATAGACCCAGGAATTGAAAACGCCCTATACGTGGACGACCTACTTATATACTACCAATCTAAATATATACAAACAGCCGAACGCAAACTACAACTCTGTCTGAATAAAATAAACAAATGGGCCATAGAAAATGGATTTACATTCTCAGAGGAAAAAACTAAATGCATCCACTTTTGCAAATTACGAAAATTCCACCACGACCCCAACCTGAAACTGGATAACAAGAACATCCCACTCACCGACCAACATAAATATTTAGGTATTATATTCGATAAAAAATTGAACTTTATACCGCATATAAAATATTTAAAAGCAAAATGCCAAAAGACAATGCAATTGATCAAAGTCCTAGCACACACCGATTGGGGTGCAGACAAAGTCACATTATTGAAATTATACCAAACTCTAATCAGATCTAAAATGGACTATGGATGCTTCATCTATGGAGCAGCAAGGAAGTCCTACATAAAAGAACTAAATACAATCCATCATCAAGGATTAAGATTAGCCTTGGGAGCATTTAGAACCTCTCCAGTAGAAAGCCTCTATATAGAGGCCCATGAGCCTCCACTGATTCTAAGACGACAGAAGTTAGCGCTACAATATTACCTAAAGCTGGTATCGTGTCCAACAAATCCTGCATACCAATGTACCCTCCACCCACAATACACACATCTCTTCAACAAGAAAGAAAATATCATCAAGCCCTACAGCCTCCGGATAAAAAACCTTCTCACAGAAGCCCAAATGGACATTACAAAAATACATAAATATAACAAATCAAAAACTCCACCCTGGATGATCAAACAACCACACATAATATTAAAATTAAATAAATATCCCAAAACGAAAACCCACCCATCAACCTTCCATGAAGAACTACTTATCATCCAGAATACATACAAAGAATATACACAAATTTACACTGACGGATCAAAAGATGGAGATAAAGTAGGATGCGCAGCCATCCACAAAAAAATAAAACTAAAGAAAAGGCTCCCAAACGAATCTTCTATTTTCAGCGCAGAAGCAACAGCCATAGATTCGGCACTGAATATAATAACCAATGATGACCATCAAAAATATATCATATTTACTGACTCACTTTCAATACTCATATCTCTAAAAGAAAAAAAAATGACAAACCCACTTATTACAAAATTGCTAAACAAAATAGATGCCATAACCATGAAAAAAAACATTATCTTTTGCTGGATACCAAGCCATATCGGCATATACATGAATGAACAAGCAGATAAGGCAGCAAAGGAAACTCTGCAACAAAACCACATAAGTGGAAAAATCCCCTATACAGACCTAAAGACTAAAATAAACACATTTTTGAAGAGAAAATGGCAAGAAAACTGGAGCTCATGCACCAAAAACAAACTATTCCAAATAACACCAAATATTGGAACGAGAAACACCAAAAAGTTAACAAGAAAGGAAGAGGTAGTAATGACCAGACTGCGAATAGGTCACACTCACATCACCCACTCACATCTACTAAAAGGGGAGGAGACACCAAACTGTATAACGTGTCAAGAACCCTACACAATACACCATATACTGACAAACTGCATTGACCTTGAACAAATCCGAACAAAGTATTACCAAGAAAAAAATCTGAAAACAATATTAAACAAGATTGATCCCCAAAAAATTATCAATTTTCTGAAAGAAACTAAAATATACTCAAAAATATAAGGAAAGACCCCCCCCCCCAAAAAAAAAGAAAAACCTTAAGAAGAACAAACCAATATTTAACACAACATAACGAACCTTTCGGCATTAAATGACCCCAAAGTGGTTGATATGCCGTAAAACAGAACAAACAAACAAACTGTCCTTAACTCATCAGAAGATAGATATCACTTTTTTTTTTTTTTTTTACATAGGCATCATCACATTATCAAGGCCAAGAGGCCACTCAAGGATAAGGGTTAAAGAGTGTACATTAAAAATTGGACAATATAGTAATCATTAGTAATGAAAATTTGGTAAATTTGATAGCTTATATGAAACGGCTCATCAAGAACTTATTTACTTAATGATACTTAATGATAATTCAGTGCTTTTTGTAAAAATAAAATGATAATTCAGTGCTTTTTGTAAAAAAAAAAAAAAATGATAGTTCAGTGCTTTTTGTAAAAAAAATGATAATTCAGTGCTTTTTTGTAAAAAAAAAAAAAAAAAAAAAAAAAAAATTTTTTTTAGTAATGGAGCTCTCTAGGATGGTTGATAGTGATTATTTAAATATTGCGATTTTGCTTACTTAAGGCGTGTGCTTGATATCTGAATGGTTAGAATTGCTGACTTTTAAATATCCATTATATGAATTATAAAAGATTAGTGGGGGTATTTGATTAAGCACTATTTCTTGAGGTTTTTTGTATCAAAGAATTGCAAGAACAGTTGAAATTGGTGCTAAAAGCAAAACCTGAAAGAAGTGCCACTCAGTTTAATGGCTGTCGTGTCTCAACTTTTAGGGACAAATCATAGAATATAGATTTCTTTTACATATTTAGAATGCTTAAAGAAAATATTTTTATAAATTGACTTCCAAACTAACCTATCCCTAACCGCATCTGTATTTACCCTTTTTTCTCAAGTCCATTCTTATCACTTTTCATGTTTTCTTCAGAAGTGATCTTGTTGCTTTAAATGTTTTACATCTACTAACCCATGAACTCTCATTGATTCTTTCAATGTGGCCAAACCATCACAGTCTCCTGTTCTGCACACATCTCTATATTTTTTCCAGATTTAAGCTTCTTAAGCAGATCTAAGCCTTTCTATATAGCTCACATTACACATCCGTCATTGTATTCTCAAATCATTTCTCTCCATGCAATGCATGTCCTCAACTCTTACTTTTAACAAATATAAATCGTATGAATTATAAAAGATTAATTAATAATAAGCACTATTTCTTGAGTTTTTTTTTGTATCAAAGAATTTCAAGAACAGTTGAAATTGGTGCTAAAAGCAAAACCTGAAAGTAGTGCCACTAAGTTTAATGGCTGTTGTGTCTAAACTTTTAGGGACAAATCATAGAATATAAATTTTTTTTTTAAATTATTTTATCAGTCAATAAATAGATTCTGCCCTTAACTCATCAGAAGATATATATATCCTTTAATGATAAATTCAATGTTTTTTGTAAAAAAAAAAAAAAAAAAAAAATTGAAAAAGAATAATTGAGCTCTCTAGGATGGTTGACAGTGATTATTTAAATATTGAGATTTTGCTTACTTAAGGCTTGTGCTTGGTATCTGAATGGTTAGAATTGCTGACTGTTAAATATACATTGTACAAATTATAAAAGATTAGTGGGGATATTTGATTAAGCACTATTTCTTGAGGTTTCTTGTATCAAAGAATTTCAAGAACAGTGGAAATTGGTGCTAAAAGCAAAACTTGAAAGAAGTGCCACTCAGTTTTCATGGCTGTCGTGTCTCAACTTTTAGGGACAAATCATAGAATATAGATTTCTTTTACAAATTTAGAATTCCAAACTAACCTATCTCTAGCCAGGTCTGTATTTATCCCTCTTTCTTTCAAGGCCAGCACTTACTCCCATGTGTTCTTGGCTTTGTGAGTGAATCCTGTTATTTCAACTGCTTTTTCATCTACTTTTCCAAAAACTCTTTTTCAGTGTGGCCATACCATCAAAGTCTCCTGTTCTGCACACATCTTATATTTTTCAGATTTAAACTTCCTCTGATCTTTAAGGTTGACATTACATATCCATCATCTCAATCTCATGTCATTTCTCTCCATGCAACGCATGTCCTCAATTCTTACTGTTAATAAATATAAATTGTATGAATGATAGAATAAGATCAAAACATTGTTGCATTTGTTTAGCCATTTCATTCCATTTCCATTTCTTTTTAAGCATAATTTATAATCATACTAGCAGATGTACCCGGCATTGCCCGGTATTAAATGTAACGTTAAATTCCTTTTAAAAAAATTAAGCAAAAAAAAATAATGGAAAGAAACTGAGACATGTGCATGTATTATGTTTTTTATAAACAGTTCGCTTCTTGTAAGTAAAAAAAAAAACAAATGCTCATGCTGAGATCAAAACCAAAACAAGTATGATAACCATTAGGCCAACTTGCCACGATCTTTAAGATGTATTTCTAAACCTACTTATTCTTCAACTTTCTTATTCTTAACTTAAGGAAGCTGTCATGTGAATGATTCGATCATGTGCAGTCGTGAAATCCGATGACCACCAAGTACCAATTTTTCAATTTTGACTCCTAAGCGGGCCTTTTTTTCTGAATAAAAACTGATTAAAAAATTTCCACATGTCTGAATACTCTATCAAAAATTCATTGAGTATATAGGTTGAGTTGTCTTCACATACGCATTCTCACTTTTACACATAGATTTATGAAAAAAATTGAATTATTTTTTCAGACACAAATTAAATTGCATGAATGATAAAAGTTCTGTGAAGCACTATTTCTTGAGTTTTTGTATCAAAGAATTGCAAGAACAGTTAAAATTGGTGCTAAAAGCAAAACCTGAAAGAAGTGCCACTCAGTTTAATGGCTGTTGTGTCTCAACTTTTAGGGACAAGTTATGGAATATTTTTTTTTCTTTTAATTATTTTATCAATCAATGACTAGATTCTGCCCTTAACTCATCAGAAGATAGATATATCCTTTAATGATAAATTCAATGTTTTTTGTAAAAAAAAAAATTAAAGAATGATTGAGCTCTCTAGGATTGTTGACAGTGATTATTTAAATATTGAGATTTTGCTTACTTAAGGCTTGTACTTGGTATCTGAATGGTTAGAAATTATGGAACAAAAATAAAAACGTCTTAAATGTAACTATTTTTGTTTATAACTCTGAATGCATTATATAAAAAATTAAACATTAATTTTTACTAAAATAACGACACAAATTTCTGTAAAAACATTTTTTAAAGATTTTTTTAAAAGAAATATTGTTGAGACTAGAAACAGTTGTTTTTCATAGGTGTGATCTTACATCATTATCATTAGTCACTTGTATCTTGGGTGTTATGGTACCAAATGTAGTATCTTAACCACTATGGATATTTATATTTGGCATCCGCGACGGTAAAATAAAGAATAATGATTTAGTCGACATATCCTGCGAGGTTTAGCTGTTTGTTTTTTAAATTTTCACAGCTAAGCGGAACATTTTTGCTTTTAAAAAAACTAAACTGAAAGCGTGCAAAATGTCCAGATATCCTATATATCACATTGCAGCATCGAATACTAAATATTCAGAATTACGTTTCATAGGGACTTTTTGTGTACTTGCTGACACACACACATATATATATATATATGTATATAGACATATTAATGATAGATAAAACAAATACATATATATATATATATATATATATATATATATATATATATATATATATATATTAATAAATATATTTTTACAAAAACATGACAATAAAGATAAAAATGAGAGCATCAAGTTGTGTATTTTCATATTAGTTACAATTGTTTTGTGACTAAGGAGTCAATCAGTATTGTATCCTGGTCACAGCACCATTTCTTGAAATCTTGTATCAAAGAATTGCAAGAAAAGTTGGTGCTAAAAGCAAAACCTGAAAGAAGTGCCACTCAGTTTAATGGCTGTCGTGTCTCAACTTTTAGGGACAAATTATAGAATATAGATTTATTGTTTTACAAACTTTTATTAATAATATTTTAAGAAAATGTATTTCTTTTTAAATTTTTAAAATAAAAATTTAAAAAGATAAAAAACTTTTTCATATATTTTTACTTTCATAAAAGAATTTTAATTTATTTAAATGTATTATAGAGTAATTATGAATAAAAAATATGAGCTGCCTTGTAAGAATTGTAGAAATAACTATTGTGTTGATGACTGGAAATATTTAATTTTCAACAACATTATTTGATTAAGCATCATTTCTTGAGTTCTTGTATTCTTGCAAGAATATTTGAAATTTCTGCTAAAAATAAAATCTGAAAGAAGTGCCACCCAGTTTAATGGCTGTCGTGTCTCAACTTTCAGAAACAAATCTTTGTTTTATAAAATTTAGATAAAAACAATATTTAAGAAGATAATATTCCATGGGAAAATAATGCTAGATAATGGTAAGCCAAATAAAGTATTAAAATTCAAATTATTTGATTACAAATTACTCTTTTTTTTATTTATTTGAAATGATAATCTACAGACTCGAAATTTGATATACAGGGTACTGAGATTTGTGAAAATCGATGTGACCGGATTTCGGCCAGAAATTTAGCGAGTAAGGAGTCAAAGTTTAACGATTTAACTTTTGAGAACTCTACCAAACTCCTCCAACAATTTTTGGTCTAAACACTTGAAATTTTAGATATAGGTTCCTTGGACATGGATCTAACTTAATAAGTTTATTTGAGCCCAAAACAATAAATGTTAAGGGGTCATAATAGGGGTCAAATTAAAAAACAAATTGACCGTATTTTTGTTTGTTTTTTCTTTTTTTTGCTCAAACACCCGGGCAACGCCAGGCACCCAATCCTCCCTGACGTCATCTCCTCCTTTTTATTTTAGTAGTGGGGTAAGAGGGGTGTTACTTTGTGTTATGACGCGTTCTTCATCAAAACGACTTGAGATAATCAAAGTGCTCAATATCCTAGATAGAGCTGATGTGTTTAAGCGCAGCGTGTCCTGGAAGAAATAATTAATTTGTCTTTTGTTATTGTGTTGTGTGGTGTACGTTACGCAATGAAAAATGCCCAATACCCGGGCAACGCCGGGTAACCCTGCTAGTCTATTATATAAAAGAGAAATGAGAACAATAGTCCAATGAATACAAGTAATATAAACAATCAGCCCTCATCTCAAAAATTCAGAACTTTAGTATCTATTTTTTATTTTTTTATTTTTTGTCTGTTTGCAAAAGATTCTGCTGAGAATCTTGAATGGTTATGATATTAGTTGGGACTAAGACATCAAGGAAGACTACTCTGTTGACAAAGTCCATGTTGTTGAATGTTGCTAAGTTGATATTCACTAAAACTAAAACTAAATTTAGTTCTTTATTTAATTTTGTGAAAAGGAGAGGGGTTTATGATCGTGCCTGCAAAATATATATATATGTTTGTTTTTTTTTTGTTTCTTTCTTTAGATTGAACGTAAACGTTTGGAAGGCGAGAATCAATTAGAAACGGCAGAGGATTTTGATTGTTTGGTTCTTAATTCCCCAAACAGTTCTTTGCTTTGGCTGAGATACATGGCATTTCATTTGGAAACTGCAGAAATAGACAAGGCTCGTCAGGTTGCAGAACGAGCATTAAAGACGATTGGCTTCAGGTAAGTTGAACCAAACCAAACCAAACAGCAAATTATTTTGTTTAATTTCTTCTAAGTGGCGTCATTGTCCAAATCTTGTCTTAGAATTGCATGTTTGGAGTAATGAATGCCGTCATGATGTTTAAAGTGGGGAGGTACGTAAAGTAATAACTAATAGCCATGGCTAATGATACAGTACATGAAAATACTTAGTTCAAACTTCTCGGCTTAACATTTACAGGGAACATGAGTTGGAGCAGATACATCAAGACTGCAAAGAAGGTGGGCTCTCTCTACCATGCTAGAAAGTTACTTACGCCTGAGAGTATCCTGTACCTCTACAAGGCCACCATTTGCCCATGTACAGAGTATTGTTGCCACATTTGGGCTAGTGCATTTGCTACTAGTCTCTTACTCTTCGGTTCAAAAGAGTCGCCAACCTATTAAGTCCCGCACTCTCAGCTAGGCTTCAATCTCTGTCTCATCGACAAAATGTTGCATCTCTCTGCCTGTTCTACAAGTATTTTAATACCCCTACACTCATATAAGAAAGCCTTCTACTCTAATAGTTTCTTCCCTAAGACTGCTAGACTTCGGAATTCCCTTCCGGATTCCTGTTTCCCTGACTGTACTGACATGCAGAAGTTCAAGTGCAATGTAAACCGACATTTTGCTGCTCAACTCTCTACATAGTATCCCTGCAAATTATGTCCCAGATGGTAGCCCCTTGCATCAAAGTGACACTGTGCCTAGTTGGGGGTGAAAATGTAATTTAAAAAAATGCAAACCTGAAAACTCATTGCAGAAGTTCAAGTGTAATGTAAACAAATATCTTGCTTTTTTAAAAAATTTTTTATAAGGTAGTCACCACTTATCAAGGCCTGGAAGCCACTCAGAGATAAGGGTTATTGCATGTACAGTACGTTAGTGTGGAGATTTAATAAAGTGTCTACTTAAGGGGGGGGGCGATTCATCAGGAATTTGTTTACGTTGGACTTGAAGACATCCAGGTTGTAGTCAGGTGGGAAGCAGGCAGACGGAACAGAGTTCCACAGGTGTGCAGTTCTAAGAAAGAAGCTTTGTTCATGGAATCTACATTTTGATTTAGGCACAGATAAAGAGTGGGGAAAATTTTTGACAGCTTTTTCAGCTAGACGGGTGTTTTTCATAAAAGATTGGTGAAGAGGGGGTAGAGATTGGAGCTCAGCCGAGCACCTGCCATGGAAATAACAATAAAACAAAGATAGGTTCGCAATGTCTCTTCTGTGGAAGAGAGGTTGCAGGGAAGAGAAAAGGGCATCCCCCACTAAGCCACAAAGTCTATTTTGTACTCTGTCAAGACAGGATAGGCTGTTTTTAGCAGCTCCTGCCCAGATATTGCAGCAGTATTCCATCCTTGGACGTACTTGGTTTTTATATAGATAGAGAATTGCATCGGTAGTGAGATATCTTCTGGAGCAGTAGAAGGATCCCACCATCTTTCCAGCGACCTTGGCAACAGACTTGATGTACGTGTTCCATTTCAAATCAGGAGTAAAGGTCAAACCCAGAAGCTTGTCAAAACATGGGGCTTCTCCTAGATGAGAGCCATCCATTTCAATTGATGCCAGATGGGGATCAGAGCGTTGATTATGTAAAGATAGGAGCTTGGTTTTAGATGCATTAAAGGTAACCAGCCACGTCTTTCCCAACAGAACTACGTGCTCGAGATCAGAGAAGAGAGAATCAGAGAGAGCTTTGTCATTGACAGCCTTTGATGTGTTGTCATCAGCATAGATGTCAATGAATGATTTAAGTATGTGTTTAGGGAGATCATTGATGTAGATGAGGAAGAGAGTTGGGCCCAGGGTGAACCCCTGAGGGACTCCAGCATTAATACTGCAGGCCTCTGATTTTTGTCCATCAACCACTATTATGAACCTATCAGAGAGAAATAATTTAATGATTGAGAAAACATTTCCAGTTATACCGTAGCTGGAAATCTTGTGAAGTAGGCCTTTATGCCATACCTTATCAAAGACCTGTGATATGTCAAGAGCAATTGCCCTAGAAAGAAAGTCTTTGTCAAGAGATTCGTGAATCCTATGAGATATAACCGTTAGCACATCTGCGGTAGATCTTGCAGAACGGAAACCATATTGCATGTCACTAAGAAGGTTATTTCTGCTGAGGTGGTTGACTACTTCTCTATTTAATATGGATTCCAGCAACTTACTCATGACACACAGGAGACTTATAGGTCTGTACTGAGAGGGAGATGACTTATCACCTGAATTCTTAAATACAGGGCATACTGATGAGGTTTTCCAGGATGTTGGAAAGCACTTCTCCTTAAGGCAACGCTTAAACAGTTTCGTAAGTATGGGAGCAAGTTCTGGTTGAAGCTTTTTTAACACTATAATTAGAATGCCGTCAGGGCCAGTTGCTTTACTGGAATCAAGGTTCTTGATTAGCTTGACGACCTCATGCACAGATATTTGCATGTTACCTAGCGTGTTCTGTGTTATAGAAGGAAATATGGGGAGTTGATGGCCTTCGTCACATAGGTTAGAATTAGCAGCAAAGTTCTTTGCAAATAGTCTGGCCTTGTCTGATGCTGACGAGATGACCTCTGGTCCATTGATAATGGTTGGGATAGAATGCACACTTCTGTTCAGGATCCTATTTGTTATTTGCCAAAACTGGTGGGAACCAAACCGCTGATCAGCTACTTTGGATTTAACAGACTGAGCATATAGCTCTCTTGCATTTTTTATTACTCTTTTACAGTGATTGCTGGCGTTCCTGAAAGCAGCTTTAGTCTCAGTGCATCTATTACGTTGGTAGCTATGGAAAAAGTGATTTCTGTGCGCGATGGCAGCAGCACATTGTGGAGAGAACCATGGCTGGCTATTAGGTTTTTGTTGGAATTTTTTAGATGGTATGAATCGGTCTATGCCTACAATTAACCATTCGGTCAGGTCTGATACTATAGAGGATGGAATGCAGAGGTAGATCAGATATGAATGTACGGAAGCTATCCCAGTCAGCCATGGAGTATCGGTATACAGTACGGTAGAGGCGTATGTCTCGGGACTTATTACATTTCATTTTTATCTTAACTGATACGACGGAGTGGTCGGAGGATCCTAGAGGAGAAAGAACGGAACATGAACATAGCTCAGGGCAAGTTGAGAGAAAAAGGTCTAGAAGGCTTGCATACTGACCTGTAGTATCGGGCACACGGGTGGGCTCGCGAACAATCTGAGTGAGGTCATAAGCAATGGCAAAATCATGACAGAACCTCCTCTCATCGTCTGTCTTATTTGAGTGGGTCAGCCATTCTACGTTATGGACGTTAAAGTCACCACAGATGTGAATATTGCTGTTCAACTCCCTACATAATATCCCTGCAAATTGTCCCTGACAGTAGTCTCCTAAATCAAAGTGGCACTATGCCTTGTTTGGGGTGAAGATGCAAAAAAAATTAAAATTAAAATAATACCAATACTACTCATAGTAATATTGATGATACTAATCTAATCTCTAATGCACATTAAAAAAAACAATAAATCGATGGTAAGTTTCATGAATATGCCAATGCAACATCTACAAAAAAAATTGGTCATTTTCTGCATAAGTACCTAAAAGTTTTAGCATTCCGGCATATTCCCCCCCGAAACATTTCATTGTTTCATTACTTCTCGTTTTCTAGACAGTGATAGGTGATTTGGTGTTCCCGACGAAACATCTTCCAACAGATATTTTAACGGAAGGAATTTATCGCATTCTTAGACGAATTATCTATATATTAATAGGATAACGCGTGTTATTTATTTTGTGTGTCACGTTTACATCCGAGTTACTATTGTTTAATTGTTATGGACTTCCATTTCTTGTTATAAATAATTTTACCAAGAATTCTTCATAAGTTTTAGTTTCGGTTTCGATTATAGCTGAAGGAAGTCAATATATATATATATATATATATATATATATATTCCCAAAAGGATGAAACACTAGTGTCTGTAGGTATTTAAAAATTATTATATTAAATAATTATATATATATATATATATTCTTTATAAGCTTTGGTTTCGATTCAAGCTGATGCACTCAAGTCATATGGATAAATTTTTTTATTTTTTAAATCACAATTTTATAATATATAAGAATCAAATTGACTCTATATTAATGATATATATACAAACATATTTAAGCATATTTTACCACCAGGTTACGCCGGGCGTCCCTGTTAGCTTAGATAAATACTTTTTGCAGTTTTAGTAAAAAAGCTACAATAATATTGGCCTTTTGGTCAAGATCAAAGTGTAGTATCTGTTCTTCAGATGCTGCACTTCCATTTCTTGTTCTCTTTCGGTGGAGGATCAGTCCTTCACGACTGAGACAATTTTTTTTATTTTTGTACCTTTTCTCCACGTTAAAAAACGACCCTGGTGTCTAACTCTGTCCCGTGGGGAGGCATAGTAAATAGGTACAATAATATCAGGGTGTCTCCATTTACATGGAACATCCACAGAATGTCAACATCGATATATTACATATAAAAGAGTCCGCTGTGGAATTTCCATAGGTCCTGTTAGTTATTATTATTAGTATTAACGTAGAAGTAGTTTAGTGTAAGAATGATACTTTTCGGTAAAACATTTCACATTACCCAGGCGTAAAATACACTTAAATATGATATTTTAATTTGTCTAGATTTTTTATATATAATTATAGAGTCATGATTCCAAAAGTTAAAAAAAAAAAAAATATTTGGGTGCCATCAGTTAAAATCGAAAGCAAAACTGTAGCATTCAAAGCTGGTGATGTTACCACTGTACCAACGTGACACACATGTGAACTGATAAAAAATTAAAAATAAACTTAAGATGAATGTACAAAAGTTTGTATACATTATTATAGAGTCGTGATTTCAAAAGTTAAAAAAAATGTAGGTGCCATCAGCTAGAATCGAAACCGAAACTGTAGCATTCAAAGCTGGTGACGTTATCATTGTACCAACGTGACACACATGTGAACTGATTAAAAATTAAAAGTTAAAAATAAAATGAATGTAGAAAATGTATAATGATATTTTTTTCAATTTTCACCGATTTTTGACCCCTTAAAAACTATTTTAACTGGCTAAAGACCCATAAAAGAACGATCCATAAAAAATCCAATCATTTGAGCCCTCTAGCGCCGCTCTGACAGACAGACAGACATATAGCTGTTTATATATTAGATTTTTATTATTGATTTGATTTTTCATTTCAGGGAAGAACAAGAAAAATTCAATGTTTGGGTTGCATATTTGAATCTTGAGAATTTGTATGGCACCAAAGAAAAATTGACCAAAGTTCTTGAACAGGCCCTCAAGCAAAATCCAGCAATCAAAGTTTATCAACAACTTGTGAATATTTATGTCAAGTCAGGAAAAATCCAAGTATGTAATTTTCTTTGTCGATTGAATTTGTTTGATATCAATTTGAGACAAGTTGGAAAATGTGAACTAAAAACTAGGGGGGGGGGCTAATCCACCTTCTACTGATGAGACATAAACCAGCCCCATATTACAAATCTTTGTTTCTGTTAAAATTTTGATATAGTAAATAGAATTTTTGTTTGTTTGATTTAACCGTTTTGTTACAGATATAACTGATCAAAATTTTAAATCGATCAATCAATCTCTATGATGCACGTTCATTTCGAACACACTCTTATAAAAAAAAAATCTATAGTTGATTTCATAGACTGTAATGTCAGGTTGTCTAAAAGTGTTAACTTTGGTCAAAATCAGGCTTCTTTAATCAGATTTTTGTCGATTATTGATTTTCGATACTTAATAGATGCATTCCGATAAAAAAACCTATCTAAGAACATCTCAGACACATCAAGTACCTTCATGTGAAATTAAAAAAAAAAAAGATTAGCCCTGTTATTTTCATGTCCATAGGGAACAAAATCACACACACACACACACACACACACACACACACACACACACACACACACACACACAGAGTTTCATTTATATATATATATATATGAGAGAGAGAGAGATATGTTCACTGTTTTGGGGAAAGAATTCCATCAGAGTGCACGATTACAAAGAAAAAATTTCAATATAAGAGCTTAATATTTATTTAAAACTGTAAAAAAGGTCAGAAAAACATTGGTACCGTCGGTTTAAAGCCTAACATAAGGGGGACCAGTTAATGGTAAATAATGTTGGCTGATGAGAGCATAACCTTATTTACCATTAACTGGTCCCCCTTATGTTAGGCTTGAAACTGACAGTACCAATGTTTTTCTGACCTTCTTTACAGTTTTAAATAAATAAATAAATAAATAAATATATATATATATATATATATATATATATATATATATATATATATATATATATATATATATATATATATGAAACTGTGTGCATGATTTTGTTCCCTATATTCCCGATACAAGGAAACAATACTGTATGTAGAAGACTATATATACATATATATAGAGAGAGAGAAAATAAAAAGGAACAAATCTTATTATGTGTTCATCAACGTTTCGTCTTTATTTCGAGACTTCCTCGAAATAAAGACGAAACATTGATGAACACATAATACGGTTTGTTCCTTTTTATTGTCTCTATTTTGTCGGAATACTATTTCCATTATTTTCATCATATATATATATATATATAGTCTTCCACATACAGTATTGTTTCGTTGTATCGCAACTCATCAGTGTGGCTAGACTAGCACCTTTGCCTAACTGAGGATTGAACCTACAACTATTGCATTGATAGTCGGCAGTTGTACCCACTGACCCATGGGAGCAGTGCTCGCAAATTACCTCAATAAATGTCCATTTTAATAAACGCTCGTACACCTCTTTTACAGTGCTCGAGCTCTTTGTTTATTTAAGTGTTGGGTGAGATATGTTTATGATAGTGCTCAATCCAAAGAGTGGGGACTAAAATATATAGTTATCCACATACAGTGCTGTTTCGTTGTATTACAATTCATCAGTGCGGATAGACTAGCACCTTTCCCTAGCCTAGGACTGAACCTACAATCATTGTGTTAATAGTCAGCAGTTCTACCCACTGGCCCATATATAATAAAAATTGCAAGTTAAATATTGTCTTTATATTAGAACCTATCATGATAACAGAAAGCTTAATATACTTGGATATAATGATTGAACAAACAAGAAAAATTAATGCAAATAAAAATTGAATAAATTATTGACTTATTAAAAATTCTAACAAGGAATTATGATTAAGAATAATCCTAAATCCATGAATTTTCAAAGACAGGGACTTTTCATCAGAGGATTAACATTAGTAAAAAATGTATCACTGATTAGCATAAATTTTAAAATATATAAAAATATTTTTCAAAAGAATAAAAGAATGGAAATAAAAAAAAAAAATCAATCAATTAATGAAAGTGTACTTTTTAAGAGAGAATCTGAAATTCAAATTTTTTTTTAATATATATATATATAGCACCATTTCTTGAAATATATCAAAGAATTGCAAGAACAGTTGACATTGGTGCTAAAAGCAAAACCTGAAAGAAGTGCTATTCAGTTTAATGGCTGTCGTGTCTCAACTTTTATGGACAAATGATAGAATATTTTTTTTTCTTTTAATTATTTTATCAATCAATGAATAGATTCTGCCCTTAACTCATCAGAAGATATATATATCCTTTAATGATAAATTCAATATTTTTTGTAAAAAAAAAAAAAAAAAAAATTAAAAAAAGAATGATTGAGCTCTCTAGGATTGTTGACAGTGATTATTTAAATATTGAAACTTTGCTTACTTAAGGCTTGTACTTGGTATCTGAATGGTTAGAATTGCTGACTGTTAAATATATATTGTACAAATTATAAAAAGATTAGTGGGGATATTTGATTAAGCACTATTTCTTGAGGTTTCTTGTATCAAAGAATTGCAAGAACAGTTGAAATTGGTGCTAAAAGCAAAACCTGAAAGAAGTGCCACTCAGTTTTCATGGCTGTCGTGTCTCAACTTTTAGGGACAAGTTATAGAATATAGATTTCTTTTACAAATTTAGAATGCTCAAAAAAATGCTTTTATAAATTGACTTCCAAACTAACCTATCTCTAGCCGGATCTGTATTTATCCCTCTTTCTTTCAAGGCCATCACTTCTTCCTATGTTTTCCTTGGCCTTTTCTTTGTGAGCGATTATAAAAGATTAGTAGGGATATTTCTTGAAGTTTTTTTTGTATCAAAGAATTGCAAAAACAGTTGAAATTGGTGCTGAGAAAAAATTGGGACAAATCATATAAATTTGTTTACAAATTTTTTCTTTGAATGTTTAAATAAAATATATTTTAATGTTGAAATAGAAGTACTAAGCCCCCCCCCCAAAAAAAAACAAACAAACAAACAAACATGCTTTATTAAATCTGCAGAGGGTATTATTTTCCTTTAAATTTACATAGAAAACTGGACCCTCAACTTAAAATTAAGCAAGTTTTTATTTTTTTTACTCTATTACGATCTGAAAATTTTATGCTTAAGCATCAATAACACATTAATAAAATTTAAATAAAAATGAAGAATGAAAAGGAGGGTTTATGTTCATACAACTTTTAATTTTATTGTTTATCAATCTTTTTTTTTTTTTTAATTTAATTTAAGCAAATACTTGATTTAATTCAATAAAATGCATTGAACATTAACGCTAATTTTGTTGGGTTTTGTGAATTCATAGCATTTTTAGAGCGAGCAGTCTAGCTTGCTTAATTTAGAATTACTTTCTCATTTGACGGCCAGTGTGGTATATGTTCGGTCATCATAACAGTATCTTCTCAAGCTAATGAAAAATATTTTTATTAATAATAATTTGCTTTTAATGTAGCTACACTATAAATAGCGAAATTCGAAACTTAATATTGAATTTCAAGACAAACCAATTGTCTTTACTTAATCCAAAAATTATGAAAAATGATAAAAATTATTAAAGAAAACATTTTTTGACGAAAATTAGTGAAAATAAAATGCTTGGCTAAAAAAAACACACTGGAGAGTTCCAAAGGGAGGTAATAAGCGCGTAACTATTGCCAATTGTTTTAATGAATTGTGCTTTTTGCCTTGTTTTTAGCATAACTTACTTCCCTTGTTATAATGTCACGTCTTCCCAAAGAAATATGGCGCTGTTTTTTGTTACAATAAAAATCCAAAATTTGTGTTTTTTTTTAAATAATATAGTAATATTTAAGTACTTCTGACATGCCAATTAAGTAGATGTCATTGCTATCAGTTGAAATTAACAAAAAAAGTTAGTAGATACTAATGTTTGTTTTTTTTCTAATCATTTTTTGTTTTCTGAATTTTACTATTATAGTGTAGTTATACCTTTTCTTTGCTATTTTATAAAATGAACAGACAAAAGAAAGGGTTAATAATTGGTTTTAGTAAATCTAGACTTATATGAAGACATTATGGCATTTCATGTGCTAAAAAATTTAGATATAAACTGAAATTAAAAAAAATTTATTCAAATTAATTTTTTTTATCAATGTTTTCATTATGATAATTTTCTTTCCTTTCCCAAAACAAAATCTGAATAGAATTATTAACTTTCTGCCGGTTTTTTTTTTTAAAGAAAGCTGAAGATGTTCCTTCCGTAAAATTAAAATTTTGAAAAAATTGTTAAATTTTTGCCGTTTCTTTTTTTAAAGGAAGCTGAAGATGTTCATCACATTTTGTTAAAACGTTTTCGTAGCGACAAAAGTGTGTGGGTCAACTACAGCATCTTCTGTTACAAAAATGCAAATTTGGAAGAAGGGAGAAAACTTATTGAACGAGCAATCAAAAGCCTCGATAAAAAAGATCGTAAGTTTTACTACAAATTACAAAATGTTTCTTTTTTTTTTTTTAAATGTAAAAATTCTAACTTATATTTGTTTTTATTTTTTTACTTGTTGGTAAAGACACTATAAAATACAGTACTGGTGCTTATTGTGGACCAGATGTATCTCAGCATTTGTTGGAACATTACGTCAACTGCTGGATTATGCCAAGCGTCGCCGATAAAATTATAACAACGCTACATAAAAGAAAATAGCAAAATGAATAAATGTAAGATGTAAAAATCAAAAACAAAAAAATACAATTTACCATAATTTGGTGTGTTTATATTAAACTTTTTTTTTTTTTAAATACTGTCAAGAAAAAGGTAGAAAAAGCAAAAATTAATTTTTGAGGCGGTCAAATAATTGTAAGGAAATGCTTTAAAAAAGGTTCAAAGAAATTTTTTTTTGTTTTCCAAATATATTTTGCCATTTTCTTTTTTGTTTTGTTTTAATTCAGCGCACTGTGTTGTGATTGGTTGATTGATGTGTTACGTCACATAGCAACTAAACCCAAGCTGTTACTTGGCAAAATCCGGCTGGTGACATCATGTTCCGGCCAAAGCCGAGCGAACGCTGAGCTATTGCTGGTTCACAATATGTACCAGCATCCAAATAAGTAATCAATGCAAAGATTTGTTTATAGAAATTCAACTTTCATAATAACAAATGACCCAAATAAAGTATTTTGTTTTAATCCATCTCTCCTGAAGAGCAATTGTCATTTCCCAGCAACCTCTTTCTTTTTTTTTTTTTTTACACGGTGGTCACCACTTATCAAGGCGGAAGCCACTCAGGGTTAAGGGTTATTGCAAGTACAGTACGTTAGTGTGGAGATTTAATGAAGTGTTTTCTTATGGGGGCGGTTCATTAGGAATTTGTTTACGTTGGACTTGAAGACATCCAGGTTGTAGTCAGGTGGGAAGCAGGCACACGGAACAGTTCCACAGGTGTGCAGTTCTAAGAAAGAAGCTTTGTTCATGGAATCTACGTTTTGATTTAGGCACAGATAAAGAGTGGGGAAAATTTTTCACAGTGGATTCAGCTAGACGGGTGTTTTTCATGAAAGATTGGTGCGGGGGCACCAGAGATTGGAGCTCAGCCGAGCACATGCCATGGAAATAACGATAAAACAAGGATAGGCTCACAACGACTCTTTTCCTGCAGAAGAGACATTGTGAGCCTATCTCTGCTCTTTCATTTTTCATGGCAAGTACTCATCTAAGCTCCAATCTATGATCCTGCCTTAGCAATCTTTCATTAAAAAAAAACACTCAACACTCTACAACCACTATCAACAATCCCCCCCCACACACACACTTTCTATCTGTGATTAATTCTAAACGCAAATTCCATGAACAAAGTTTCTTTCCTAAAACTGCCTGCAGATAAAACATGTCCCATTGGCCTTCCCAGCTGATTACGATATGGTAGCCTTCAAATCCAATGTAAACAAGTTTTTGGTGGGCCGTCTCCTTAAATAATCCAAATTCTATCCAATGTACACTATTAACGATTACTAAACTACCAACTTATCCTCAAGTGGTCTTCTGATAAGTGGTGATTTTAAAAATAAAAAACATACAATTTAAAACAGATTTAAATAAAGGATGCTAGGAAAAGCATCCATAAATAGATTATATAGAAAAGAAAATTGAGTTCAAAATCCGGGAAAAGAATCCCCTTACCTGCCCCCTATGAAAAAAAAAAATAAAGAAAACTTTGTATGATGTACATACCTGTGAAAAAAAAAATATATCGCACACCGAAAATCACGTAAATTAATCAAGTAATTTTATTCGTATAAATAAAACTATTTTTTAAGTGAATTTAAGTTTTCCCAATTCTCCACCCTCTTTAGTCCATGGGCCAGCGGGGTCGACCGTGCCCCTTCCCTCCTAACCCATCATAAGTGATATCATTGGAAAGCTTGGAATGTCTAGATTAAGAAAAAAGATATGTTAACGTTAAAAAATTTGGGATGCACTGTTAGTTTTTAGCATGTAATCTACCCTATCGTCAAAATTGCCTTCGACACTTGAAAAAGATCAATGAAATGTTGTCCCTTTACCTTAATATCTATACTCATTCTAACTGATCCTGGAATGACATATACAGGGTTACCCCCAAAAAAAAATAAAAGCTAAATGGAGGCCATCTAGAACATAGGCTGTAGAACGGAAAAAAAAAGGCCAAATACCCTTGTGTTTTGATGTGATGTTTTGAATATAATAAACTAGTTATAACCAAAGTTTCATTTCATTTAGACAAAACACTAAGAAACGTGGCCTAATTAGAGTTGGGGCCCGTTGTTTTGGGTCACCCTGTATGAATTGAAAGCTTATTTCATGCTCTTTTATTTGCATATAACCATTTTAGAGTGTCATTTCATTGATCTTTTTCAAACTAACAGTGCATCCCAAATTTTTCCCTAAACTTTCCATCGATACACCTTATGATGGGTTGTGGGGGTGGGAATGCACACGTTTATATTTGCATACGACCATTTTAAAGTGTCATTTAATCTTATATTGCTAATAAGTGCTGAAAAAATATGCTATCCGAAAAAAAAAATTTCAAAAGTAACACATTAATCATCTTCACTGTCAGAGTCTGAAAAGTGATTTCTATGTTCATTATTTTCATCAGAAGCCTCAAATTCCTGAGAATCACTTGAATCTGTATCATCATCCGTTAACCTGTCTGTGTCATCTCTCGTAAAAATAATCTTTCAATCCAAAAACAAATATTTTTTTTCTTCAGTTTTTTTCACTTAAAAATTTCCTTTTTTTTTACAGATGTATCACTTATTGTAAAAATTGCTCAGTTGGAATTCAAATATGGCGAGGTTGAGCGTGGAAAGACGATGTTTGAGAATATTGTCAGCAATTTTCCAAAACGAACTGACTTATGGTCCATCTATATTGATATGACTATTCAACAGGCAGACTACAGTGCAGTAAGGCAAGTAATTTTAACTTGTTTTTTGGCCCCTCCAACTAGGCATCTTTATACTGTCTAAAAATGATTACTTTTGTATCATAGCATGATGGAGATTTGATGTCTGGGTTAAGCTCACAATAAAAACAAACCAGTCTTAAGCAACGTTGGTTTCTGTACTCGTTAGTATTCATGCAATGATTGGTATTTTATGTTTGTTTTTTAGAGGGTGGAATGATAAAAGTATCACCCCCAGGAAAGATGACATTGTTCCATTTTTCTTTGGTGAAAACCGGTTTTCTTTTTTGGCTGCAAACCATCTACTAGTTGGCCAGTTGTGTACAAATCCCAAGAGTGATAGGAGTCTTCTATCATGTCTGAAAGTGACACAATGTTCAACAAGCAAGATCGGAGATGCGCCGCTCTACAACTCATGCTCTCTACTGATCCAAGTTATGACAACAGGACCATTGCCAACACCCTCAAAATGCAAATCTAGACGGGTTTTCATAAAATGAAAATGGAATCATGTCGTCTTTTCTAGGGCGACAATTTTATTGTTCCACCCTGTAGAATGAAATTTTTACTTCTGGAAGAATATTTTTTCTAATAACATTTTTAAATATCAAAAGTCAAAATCTAGCATTGAAACAGTAATGACAAGACTTCAAATAGGACACACCACTCGTACCTGTTAAAAGGCGAAGAGGCCCCATTCTGCGTGTCATGTCATGAGCTTTACACGGTGAAACATATCCTGATAGACTGTGTGGATCTCCAGCAGATACGAATGAGGTACTACCGTGAAGGTAGTCTAAAAGATCTTTTTCACGGAGTGCACCCTGGCAATATCCTGAAATTCCTAAGAGAAACAAGATTATATAACAAAATCTAAAACCCTAATAAACAACAAACAAACATAACCAAATAACCACTTCAGAAAAACTTAAAACCCAAATAACAGACAAAATACAACCAAACAACCTGTCCAGCAAAATCAAATTACCTAATAAACAACAAACAAACATAAGAAAATAACCTCCTCAGCATTAAATGACCCACAAAGGTTGATATGCTGGTGAAATAACCCATCCATCTAATAACTTTTTTAAATATTAAAAAGTCAAAATCTAGCATTGACATTGCTGAATTGAATAAAATGTAAAAATAAAGAAACTATTAATACCCATTCTAATTCTTTTTTATTTTTTTTTGTTTCAGGGATTTATTTGAAAGAGTAACAAACCTGAGACTCTCAGCACGAAAAATGAAATTCTTTTTCAAAAAATATTTAGACTTTGAGCAAAAACATGGCACCCCAGAACTGGTGATGGGTGTTCGAAAGAAGGCCCTTGAATATGTTGAAGACAGCCATGAAACAGAATCAGATGGTGAAACATAATTCAGCAAACCGTTTATAAGTAAATTCATCATGTGTATATATATATACATGCGTATATAAACTGTACATTTACATAAATCTGCAATAAATCATCCAAATGATTGTCTTTTTTATTTCATTTGTTTTTTTTTTCTAATATCCACCCTCTGTCAAACTACTTCTCTACATCCTCTGTTTGATAAAATCACAAGTAAAACTCTGGGAACAATTACATTGAGAGCATTGCCAGGACTGCTGCAAAGAAGGTAAGTTCTCTCTACCGTGCTAGAAAGCTACGAACGCCCGAAAGTATCCTGTACCTCTATAAGGTCACCATTCGCCCATGTATGGAGTATTGTTGTCATATTTGGGATGGTGCATCTGCTACTAGTCTCTCACTCTTAGACAAGGTTTAAAAAAGAGTCGCCAACCTAATAGGTCCTGAACTGTCATCTAAGCTTCAGCCTCTGTCCCATCGACGAAATGTTGCATCCCTCTGCCTGTTCTACAAGTACTTTAATGGTGAATGCTCTGACGAACTACAAGCACTTGTACCCCCTTGACGTGAATACCCCGACAAACACGACAAGCAGCTAAATCCCACCCCTTCACAGTAGAGATCGCTAGATGTAAGAGAGCTTTCTACTCCAGTAGCTTCCCCAGAACCGCTAGACTTTGGAATTCCCTTCCGGGTCCCTACTTCCCCAACTGTACTGACATGCAGAAGTTCAAGTGTAACATGAACCGATGTCTTGCTGCCCAACTTCCTACATAGTACCTCTGTGTCCCTGATAGTACCAACAAGTTAAATTTTAGAAGCCATCTTACCTATGCCAACATTTAAAACAACATTAATATGGTCAAACATGTAGAGGACGAAGTCACCTTTTAATGTAGAAAATATCTCACTACTGATGCAATTCTCTATCTATATAAAAGCCAAGTACGTCCAAGGATGGAATACTGTTGCCATATCTGGGCAGGAGCTGCTAAAAACAGCCTATCCTGCCTTGACAGAGTACAAAATAGACTTCGTGGCTTAGTGGGGGATGCCCTTTTCTTTACCCTGCAACCTCTCTTCCACAGAAGAGACGTTGCGAGCCTATCCTTGTTTTATCGTTATTTCCATGGCAGGTGCTCGTCTGAACTCCAATCTCTGGTTCCCCCTCGCCAATCTTTCACGAAAAACACCCGTCTAGCTGAATCCACTGTGAAAAACTTTCCCCACTCTTTATCTATGCCTAAATCAAAATGTAGATTCCATGAACAAAGCTTCTTTCTTAGAACTGCACGCCTGTGGAACTCTGTTCCGTCTGCCTGCTTCCCACTGGACTCTAACTTGGATGTCTTCAAGTCCAGCGTTAACAAATTCCTAATGAACCGCCCCCTTAAGTAGACACTTTATCAAATCTCCACACTAACGTACTGTACTTGCAATAACCCTTATCCCTGAGTGGCTTCCGGGCCTTGATAAGTGGTGATCACTGTGTAAAAAAAAAAAAAAAAAGTTGGCAAAACCATGCTCTATTAAGTAGAGGAATAAAGAGATTAGTCAATTGCTGTTTTTTTTTTAATTTTATTTTTATACATAGGAGTCCCCACTTATCAAGGCCCAGAGGTCACTCGAGGATAAGGGTTATTGAGTGTACAGTAATCAATGGGATAATATCGTAATAATCGTTAGTAAAGGAAATTTGTTAAATTGGATTACTTAAGGGGTTGGTTCATCAAGAATTTGTTTATGTTGGACTTGAAGACAACCAAGTTGTAGTTAGCTGGGAAACAGGCAAATGGAAGTGAGTTCCACAGGCGTGCACTTCTAAGAAAAAAGCTTTGGTCATGGAATCTACGTTTTGATTTAGGCACAGATAAAGAGTGGGGAAAATTATTGACAGTGGTTTTAGGTAGATGGGTGTTTCTTGTAAAAGATTGGCGAGGGGGGACCGGAGATTGGAGCTCAGACGAGCACTTGCCATGGAAATAATGATAAACAAAGACAGGCTTGCGACGTCTCCTCTGTGGGAAAGAGGTTGCAGGGAAGAGAAAAGAGGATCCCCCACTAAGCTACGAAATCTATTTTATACTCTGTCAAGGCAGGATAAGCTGCTTCTAGCAGCTCCTGCTCAGATGTGGCAGCAGTACTCCATCCTTGGATGTACTTGGCTTTTATATAGATAGAGAATTGCATCAGCAGTGAGATATCTACTAGAGCAGTAGAAGGATCCCACCATTTTTCCAGCGACCTTGGCAACAGATTTGATGTACGTGTTCCATTTCAGATCAGGAGTAAAGGTCAAGCCCTGAAGCTTGTCAAAACATGGAGCCTCCTCAAGACGAGAGCCATCCATTTCAATTGATGCCAGATAGGGATCAGAGCGTTGATGATGTAAAGATAGGAGTTTGGTTTTAGATGCATTAAAAGTAACCACCCACGTCTTCCCCCATTGCACCACATGCTCAAGATCAGAGGAGAGAGAATCAGAAAGAACTTGGTCTTTTACGGCCTTTGATGTGTTGCCATAGATGGTCGTCATCAATATAGATGTCAACGAATGATTTAAGTATGTGTTTTGGGAGATCATTGATGTAGATGAGGAAGAGAGTTGGGCCCAGGATGGATCCCTGAGGGACTTCAGCATTAATACTGTAAACTACTGATTTCTGCCCATCAACCACTACTCTTATGAACCTATCAGAGAGAAATGATTTAATAATTGAGAAGACATTTCCAGCTATACCATAGCTGGAAATCTTGTGAAGTAGGCCTTTATGCCATACCCCATCGAAAGCCTTTGATATGTCAAGAGCAATTGCCCTAGAAAGGAAGCCTTTGTCAAGAGATTCACTAATCCTATGAGTTAGCACATCTGCGGTAGATCTAGCAGAATGGAAACCATATTGCATGTCACTAATTCGGCGCTATAATTCGAATGCCGTCAGGGTCAGTTACTTTACTGGAATCAAGGTTCTTGATTAGCTTGGCGATAGCACACACAGTTATTTGTATGTTGCATAGCGGGTTGTCTGTTATAGGAGAAAATACGGGGAGTTGATGGCCTTGTTCACATAGGGTAGAATTAGCTGCAAAGTTCTTGGCAAATAGTTTGGCTTTATCTGCGGCTGACGAGATGACCTCAGATCCATTGATGATGGTTGCGACACGCTTCTGTTCAGGATCCTGTTTGCTATTTGCTAAAACTGGTGGAAACCAAGCCACTGCACAGCTACTTTGGATTTAATGGACTGAGCATATAGCTCTCTTGCATTTTTATAACTCTTTTACAGTGGTTGCTGGCAGTCCTGAAAGCTGCTTTAGTCTCAGTACATCTATTACGTTGGCAGCTATGGAAAAAGTGATTTCTGTGCACAATGGCAGCAGCACATTCTGGGGAGAACAATGGCTGGCTGTTAGGTTTTTGCTGGGATTTTTTGGAGGGTATGAATCGGTCTATACCTACAATTAACCATTCCGTCAGATCTGATACTATAGAGGACACATTCTTTTTAAACATGGAACGCAGAGGTAGATCTGATATAAATGTACGGAAGCTATCCCAGTCAGCCATAGAGTATCGATATACTGTATGATGGTGAGGTAAGTCTGAGGACTTATTACATTTCATTTCTATCTTAACTGATACAACCGAGTATATATATACTAGCTGTACCCGGCCACGTGTTGCTGTGGTTCAGTTTGTAAAAATGGAACACATTCCTCAAGAAAAATTGCATTTTGTATTTGTTTATTTACTTTTATTATTTTTTGCAATTTTTTTTTTATCAATAAAAGTTATTTTTTCCTAAAAAAAAAATTCATTTTTTACCATAAATTGTTAGAGGAAAGGTTGTTTTTTTCAGGAAAACTTGCACTTTTTTTAAAAAGAAATTTGGCAGTAAACGTTTCTTTTTGAAAACGGAATTTTTATTATAAACAGAAAATATGAATGCTTTATATGAACACTGTAAATAGTCAGGTGAAAGTAGAGAAAAGTTTGATTTTTTTTCTGCATGAGTACCATTCTTTTTAATTTCGTCTTGTGTTCAAGCTTTTGAGTGGGCTATCAGTGATTGCAAACTAACAAATTTAACCAAAATGCAAAAGAATTCATCAATTAAATAATTTTAATAAGTGCTCAACTAGGTGTGTCAGAAACCGACCTTACGAATGCGTGAAAAAATATTTAATAATTCGACCTCCTATCTTTCCAAGCTTATAACTACTTGAAAAATGTAATTCAAACCCTAATTTTTTTTCAATTGAAGGAAGAAAGACCAAAATTTAAAAAAATAACAGGTTTAATAGCAAATTATGCAATATTTGTTTATTTAAATCGGTTTTCTTTAAAAAAGATTTGAAGAAAAGAAACGAAATTTAACTTACGTCGATTATAAAAAATCGATATAAATTCCAGAAAATCACTTACCTATAAAATTTTCTAATCAATGTGTAATTCCATTCTTCATTGTTAAGAATTTATCCATATTTATATTTTAAAATCCATTTATTTTTTAAATAAAAGAATTTTTTAAACGCCTATTTGAAAAAGGCGCCATGGTTCAAGAATTTTACGTTTTTATCAAAGACCGGAAGTATTTATTTTTATTGTCTTGAACTACGGATGGACAGAAAGAAGCAAAAACCACATGTTTGTGTTAGTCGTCTAGCCTTGTCCGTGAAGAAATATGTGTTCCCATAGGTTAAAAATAGTCAAATTTTACTTATAAGATTTTGCTTTTTAAATAAAAAGAAACTCGAGGAATTATTTTTCTTTTGTCAAAGAAATACATAAATTTTTGATTTATTATATTTTCATTCTTTTTTCGAGTGAATTTTTTTAAAATATCTAAAAAAAGAAAACATTGAATGAAGTAGAAAAAATTGTTGTCATCGTCCATTACTTACTGGACAATATAAGCAGAACATAGGCTTCCAATTAAAAAAAAAGAATAAAAATCAATGTGGTTTAAAAATAAAGATTTTACACTTTGGACTTTACAGGTAAATTTCCAAAAACACTTTTTTTTTTTGTTTTAATTTACAATATATTATTTATTGATCTTTTATCTTCAATTTGTGATATATAAAACTTTGGTACATAAATTAATTATTAAAATTTTAATAGACATTTCAAAATGGGAGGGTGAATTAAAAAAAAAACGTTTGTCTAAAACTCTTAAACCACCATTGTGCTGCTGTGTGTTCAGTAATGGTTCCTGTTCATCGTATTGCGAGCTGTTTTCGCAGCTTTTCGACCTAGCCTTAATTGAAATAAGAAAGTTGTACGAATTTGTTTTTTTCTATCTTGTATTCAGCGTTCTAATAATAAATATAATAATAAAATAAGACAATTGTTTTAAAACAATTGTAATTAATTATATATTATTTTAAAGAGTGAAAAACGAGAGAGAGAGAGGGAGAGAGAGAAAGAGAGAGAGAAAAAAAACCGTTTTTCATTCGGACTGTTGTCCAATATACTAGCACAAGTTTTTTCTTTACCTCCGAATAAGGCCCAAAAAGAGTTTATTATCTAATAGATCACACACTATCAACCATGCTCCAACCCCTGTTCCATCACTGCAATGTTGCCTCCCTATGTCTTTTTTATAAGTACTTTCATGGAATGTGCTCTGACGAACTCGTAGAAATCAAAACAATCCAACCTTTCACTGTAGAGGTTCATAAATGCCAGAAAGCCTTCTACTCTAATAATTTCTTCTCTTGAAATGCAGTTGATACTTTCTTCTTCTTACCTTATTTTGGAATCAAGGGAATTATTTTGTTGCTATATCTTCAATTCGATCATGATGGCGATTTAATAACAGCAGAAAAAGATGGAAACGGAGAGAGACCTCACGATTTTAAGATTCAATAAAACACTAGATCAATGAAACAATAAAACTACACAACAATAGATTTATTTAATCGTTAATCCTCTTTATAATGATCTGTTGGTGCAAAGTTTGGAGAATATGGTGGATGATGTATACTTTTCCAGGAAATGCTTAATCTAGTGTCATCTTTATTCATGATAATTTCTTGCTGTAAAAACGACTAACAAATCTCGGCGACAAGCATCACTAGAAAAGTTTGCGTATGTGATTCCTTTGTTATGTTGCTGCTTTTCAGTCTATGTAATTTCTAAGAATCAACTTTTGTCACTGTCTCGATATATACACTTGGCAGCGAAATAAAACACTGGGTTATAAAATATTTTGTTTATTGCCAATGACAACCTTTTTGATTTCAGTTATGATAGTTGTGAGATCAGTAAAGGCATATGGCAGGGGTGTGTGTACTTGGCAGTAAAGAAAAATGTATTGTTGGTCCTGTCTGTGGTCATCGCTCTCTTCTTCCCATTGTCTGCTGCCTCTATTTTATTGGTACAGATGACGTCAAAACATTCCACCATGCATTGTCTTGAAATGTTGGTCAGTCCTGCTGACCTAATCTCCAGGGATTCTACATCCCCAATTTTGATTTCTTTGACGTAATTCCCAGGACACTGGATCCAGGATCTGACTGACTTTCCATTGACATCATCTTCGAAAGCCTGGAGATAGCCAACCATCCCCTCAGTCACCTGAAACTCCACCCCTCCCTTTGTAACACCTTAAACCTCTGCACTTTGCATGAGAGAATTGACAGACTACACGATTTATGTTTAATTATATTTTATTGCCTGAGTTGACGTATATACAGCCGCAAAAGCTGCAATGCAAGACAAAAGGCAAACACAAAAACTGTACATATGAATTGTTGAGATTACTTATACCCCTGGAAAAAAAAAAAAATTCAATCCTAGCCCGTGACAACAATTCTGTGGATAAGCTCTGAAATGAAAATATGGCAATGGTTGGTTTTGTAAAAAAGAAACGCGACATTGGTATATAATTTTAGAGCAATTTTACTGAGTAAACAAAAATGGCATATAATACAAAAAAAAAAAGGGGTGCTTCTACATTGTTGGGACAACATTTCGGAAATTGTAATACTGAATTTCACATGAACACAATCGTATCTACATATTCCTTGTATTTTTAAGATGATTATATCCAAAAATTATTGAAAATCGATAAGGTAGAAAATTCGAGTTTGTCTCTGATGTATCGTTATTTTCATGGAAAGTGTTCGACTGAGCTTCAGTCTATGGTCCCCCCTCGCCAAACTTTCACAAGAAACACCCGTCTAGCTGAAAACACTATCAATAATTCCCCCCACTCTTTATCTGTGCCTAAACCTAAACGTAGATTCCATGAACAAAGCTTCTTTCTTAGAACTGCACGTCTGTGGAATTGTCTTCCGTTTTCCTGCTTTCCGGCTGACTACAACATGGTTGTGTTCAAGTCTAACGTAAATAAGTTCTTGATGAGCCGTTCCATATAAGTTATCAAATTTACCGAATTTTCATTACTAATTATTACTATATTGTCCAATTTCTACTGTACACTCTTTAACCCTTATCCTTGATTGGCCTCTTGGCCTTGATAATATGGTGATGCCTGTGTAAAAAAAAAAAAATGAAAAATAGAATTTGATGAAAACGATCGTAAGATACAGGAGAGTTGAAAAGGGTGGTAATTTTCCGTTTTGATTTAAACAAGGTGGCGGCAATTTTTCACCTGCTAACACGATTAAAGTTGTTTTGTTTAGTAATTCAGTAATATTCATGTAATTTCGACTTCATAATTTGGAAGCTACCATTGTTACTTATAAGAATTGACAAAAAAAAAGAATCAGTTGAAACCATTGTGTTTTTATGTGAAAACTCCATTTATCGACTACAAAATCTCGTTCCAATAGTGTAGAAGCGACAAAAAAGGTATATTTATTTATTTATTTGCAAACTGTTATCTTCATCTTCATAACAGTCTGCAAATAAATAAATAAATAAATATACAGATTACTCATCTCAAAGGATTCCAATTAAAAGAAATAATAATAACTAGCAGAACCCGTGGAAATTCCACGGTAGTTGAAGATGTTAAAAACACACATCAGTAAGAAACTCATCATGTGATCAAACAATTACAATTAGGTTAGACCATGTACCATTAAAACCTTAACTAAATCACAAAGCTCTTGATCTTCAGGTCCTGATATCTCTACTGACACAATTGCATCAATTTCTTGAACTGTTCTGATCTTATCCCGATTTCACAGCATTATAAACATGTGACAGTGTGGTAGCCCTCTTTTTGAAATCGAATAAAATTGAATTGACTGGCGATAACTAACTTATTAATATTGTAGTTTGCACCGACCAAACACTGACAGGCGATAATTAACATATGTGTTGTGATCTGCACCGACCAAACACTGGCTGGCAATAACTAACTTGTTTATATTGTGATCTGCTCCCACCAGACACTGGATGACAATAAATAACTTGTTAATAATTGATCGGTACTGACCAAAGACTGGCTGGCAATAATTAATTTATTATTTTGATATTCATCTACTATACACTGGCTGGCGATAACTAACTTATTAGTATTGTGATCGGTACTGACCACACACTGGCTGGCGATAACTAACTTATTAGTATTGTGATCGGTACTGACCATACACTGGCTGGCGATAACTAACTTATTATTATTGTGATCTGCACCAACCAACAGTGACTGGCAGTAACTAATTAATAAGAATGATGATCTGCACCGACTAGACATTGGCTGGTGATAAATAACTTATTATTTTGATCTGCATCCACCATACATGGGCAACTGTGGCATGCTAATGAATGTCATTCTCCAAGTTTTCAAATCCATCATAAGCTGCCCAGAAATCCAAGGTAATTCTTGTTCCTGGCAAAATCCACAAATGAATTATTGGAAATAATGTTTCCCCGATCCATCTTGTTGTTGCATCTGTTGCTCCCTCTCCCATTTGTTACATAAATAAAGTAGTTGAAAAACAAACCATTTTTTCTTACAATTTATCAGAAGTGACTTTTCCAGGGCATTTTTGTAATTAATCAGAAGTGACTTTTCCAGGGTATTTTTGTAATTAATCAGAAGTGACTTTTCCAGGGTATTTTTGTAATTAATCAGAAGTGACTTTTCCAGGGTATTTTTGTAATTAATCAGAAGTGATTTTTCCAGGGTATTTTGTAATTAATCAGAAGTGACTTTTCCAGGGTATTTTGTAATTAATCAGAAGTGACTTTTCCAGGGCATTTTTAATTAATCAGAAGTAACTTTTCCAGGGTATTTTGTAATTAATCAGAAGTGACTTTTCCAGGGTATTTTGTAATTAATCAGAAGTGACTTTTCCAGGGCATTTTGTAATTAATCAGAAGTAACTTTTTCAGGGCATTTTTGTAATTAATCAGAGGAGACATTTCCAGGGCATTTTAAAATTAATCAGGATGGGGTTTCCCAGAGCATTTCATAATTAATCAGGTGGGACATTTCCGGGACATTTCATAATTAATCAGGAGAGGCATCTCCAGAGCATTTTATAATTAATCAGAAAAGACATCTCCAGGGCATTTTGTAATTAATCAAAAAAGAGATATTTCCAGGGCATTTTGTAATTAATCAGAAGAGACATTTACAGGGAAATTGGTAATTAGATAATAATGGACATTTCCAGGGCATTTTATAATTAATCAACGAGAATGGAACCTTTCCATAGCGTTTTATAACTAATCAACCCGAAAGGATCTTTCCAAGGTATTTTACACCTAATCAACCAGAATTGACCGTTCCATGGCATTTTAAAATCAATCAACCAGAAGGGACCTTTCCAGGGAATTTTTAAATCAATCAATGGGAGGGGACATTTCAAGGGCATTTTAAAACTAATCAACAAGAAAGGAACTTTTCAGGGCATTTTACAACCAATCAATCTGAAGGGACCTTTCAAGAGCATTTCACAACTAATTTACCAGAAGGGGCCTTTCCAGGGCATTTTACAATCAATCAAGCAAAATGGACATTTCCAGGTCATTTCACAATTGATAAGCCGGAAGGGACTAATTCCAGGAAATTTTACAACTAATCAACCAGAAGGAACATTTTCAGGGCATTTTACCACTAATAAACCAGAAGGCACCTTTCCAGAGCATTTTACAACTAATCAACCAGAAGGAACGTTTCTAGGGCGTTTTACATCTAACTAACC
>NC_136489.1:161214735-161219735 GCF_053919585.1 Euprymna scolopes | reverse complement strand
CCAACATTCAGTGAATTAAGCCGAACGTTGCTTAAATGTTGAAACGCTAAATAGTTTTTTTTTTTTTTTTTTTGTTATTGTATTCAAAATTGTTAGAGTTTAATTAATATTTGGGTGAGGGGGGTTTACTATACACAGATTCGAAAAAGTTGTCCAAAAACAAATAAATGAAAGCAAAGGTAAGGTAAATTATGTTTCTACCTAACTGGATAATTTTTTACTGTTTTTATTTAATGTAAAATGTTTAATAAGCTCGAGAAACTCCGTGTTTATCGATGTATTTGAAAAAGACGAATGGTTGCGGACTCTGTTGAATACGTTAAGTTTGGAAAAATCAGTTAAAAACTAAAAAGCTATACAAAACAATGTCAGAGACCCACTGATTATGTTATCGTGACACAGGCTGACATATTCGGTGCGTTTCTGACAGTATTTTGTATAGTGTTTTAGTTTTAAATCATTTTCCCAAATTCAACATCATCAACAGTGTCCGCCACCATTTGTATTTTTCAAATACACTGATAAACACTGTTTTTCGAGCTGACTAAACGTTACAGTAAATAAAACGGGTTTGTATTACTAAACACAGAAACGAAAAAGTTGTTGAAAAATAAATAGACCAAATAAATGTTATCAAAGGCAAGATAAGTTACTTTTCTACCTAACTGGATAAGATTTTAGTGTTTTTATTTAGTGTATAATGTTTAATCGGTTCGAAAACATGTAGTGTTTATCAGTATATTTGAAAAATGCAAATGGCTGCAGACTGTGTTGAACACGGTAAGTAACGGAAAATGAGTTAAAACTAAAAAACTATAAAAAATACTGTCAGGAACTCACTCAATATATGTTACCGTGACATAGGCAGACATGTATTTGGTGGTTTTTAACAGTTTTTTCTATAGTTTTTTAGTTTTAACTCATTTTTCCCAAACTTAACGTGTTTAACAGTCTGCCACCATTTGTAATTTTCAAATATAGCAGTAAACGCTATGTTTTTCGAGCCGAATAAACATTTTACATTAAAAAAAAACTAAAATTATCCATTTTGGTAATAAAGTAACATATCTTGCCTTTGATAATATTTGTTATACATTTATTTTTTGACAACTTTTTCGAATCTATATGTACAGTAGTACAAACCCAATAAAAACACTAAAAATTATCCAATTAGTTAGAAAAGTAACGTATCTTGCCTTCGAAAATATTTACTTGTTTTATATTTGTTTTTGTTGACAACTTTTTCAAGTCTTTGTGCAAGTACAAACCTGAAGGCGGTATTTTTCTGTCTAATTTTATTTTTGGTACCGCGCTTAAATTTAAATTTCACGATATCTTTTTTTAGGGGGGTATTTTTTTTTACATTAGGTCCACTTCCACAATTTTCGACTATGCTGAATAAGAAAATCTCATTTAAAATTTGCAGAGGCAAGTAGTTTTCAAGATATAAAGACCTGTACTATGCACTATAATTCACTGGCGGCCATGAATAAACACTCCCAACCTCCCCATATTAAGAACGGCTTTCGGAATAAACAACACCCACGCCTAACCACGTCTTTCATCTGTTAAAAACGGCTTTTGGAATAAATACCATCATTCTCCCCATGTTAAGAATGGCTTTCGGAATAAACACCCACAACCTACTCATGTTAAAAATTATGGAGGTTAACCTAATGTGAAAATTTACCTTTTGTTTTTTTAATAAATTGTTAGCTGAAAGCACAGAATAGTGACAAAACACCATCCCCTCCCCTTGGTAAGAATGGCTGAAAAAATAACGGTTATCTTGGTAGAAACTCTTCTGTATTTCACCTAACAATTTCTGGTGCTAATGCACTTACTGATCCGCGCTATTTTTTAAATCGTATTTCCAAGTTTAATTAAAGTTTTATGATATGTTTTTTTATTCAATTGTAAGGTTAAAGTACAGCACGGATCACTTTCTGCATGAGTACCTAATATTTTTATTTTATTTTTATTTTTTTCAGCCATTCTTACCATACAGAGGGGATGGTGTTTTGTAACTATTCTGCGCTTTTAACTAACCATTTATTATTAAAAAAAATATTGTGAAAGTTGAATTTAACTTGAAAAAAAAAAAAAAAAAAAAAAAAACGTGAACGGCGCGTTCAACATCGTAGCCGGAGCTTATTTGGTAATAAGGTCACGTTAGTCTATTAATGGGTGCTAATACACTTACTGACGCGCGCAATTTTTTTTAAATCGTATTTCCAAGTTTAATTAAAGTTTTGTTTTCGGTATTTTTTAGATTAGGGCCACCTCCACAATTTTCTTTTTAAATGACGACTTTTATATGTTTTCGACTATGCTGAATACGGAAATCGCATTGAAATTTTGCAGAAATAAGTAGTTATCGAGATATAACAGATGTTTTATGTATTGTATTCTTTGGCGGCCATCTTTTTTATCCATGTAGATTTATGACGCACACATGCGCGTAAAAAGATGGCTGCCAGAGATTATAATGCATTATACAACTTTTTATATCTCGATAACTACTTATTTCAACGCGATTTCCGTATTCAGCATACTCGAAAACCTATAAAAGTCGTCATTTAAAAGAAAATTGTAGAGGTGGACATAATCTAAAAATTTACCAGTTTTTTTATTCGATTGTAAGGTTAAAGTACAGAATAGGTACAAAACACCCTCCCCTCCCCATGTTAAGAATGACTTTTTAAATAATAACGTTATTTCAGCACGGATCAATAAGTGCATGAGTACCCAATTTCTTTAATAAATAAAAAGCATTCATATATTTTCTTATGCAAAAACAACTTCTGTAAAAAAAAGAAAAAAGTGTACTTTCAATTTTTGTTAAAAAAAGTTTTCTTTATAAAAAAAAGAAAAACAACAAAACATTAATCGGTACTCGAGCAGTATCAGAAATTTCGTGAAAACTATTGAATAATTCCACCCGCTATCTTTCGAAGCTTATAATTCCTCGAAAAATGTAATTCAAGCCCTAATTTTTTTTTCAATTAAAGGAGCAAGGACCAAGGTTTCATTTAAAAAAAAAATAAATAAAATAAAAAATAAAACAACGTGTTTTTTTTAAAAAAGGTTTTAAACTTCGGACTTTACAGGTAAATTTCTAAACACCACTACTTTTTTTGTTTTAAATTTGAATATATTATTTATTGATCGTTTATCTTCAATTTGTGATATATAAAACTTTGGTACATAAATTAATTATTTACTTTTTAATAGACATTTTAAAATGGGGGGGGGAGGGCGTGATTTAAAAAAAACGTTTGTTTAAAATATTATATTCGGTTTATTAGAAAGAGCATAAAATTTCACATTGACCCTGAAAATATCGTAAAAAATAGGATCAATAGAAAAATTTTGATAGATTTTTAAAGTTTGAAAATTGAAAAATACTGAACTCGTAACATTCAATTAATTTCATTACTATTCAAAAAAAAATATTTCTATTACTTTTTAAACAACTTTAATAGATTATTTTGGAAGTATAATCCATAAAGAAAATAAACAACCCACCTTTAAAGGAGAAATTACGAGTTTTTTATATTTTATTTGAAGTTTCGTGTTAAGGGTGTCAAAAATTCCTACAAAAATTCTGATACACCTATCGGTACTCATGCAGAGAGTGATCCGTGCTGAAATAATAACGTTATTATTTTAAAAAGCCATTCTTAACATGGGGAGGGGAGGGGAGGGTGTTTTGTACCTATTCTGTACTTTAACCTTACAATAGAATAAAAAAAACATAATAAAACTTTAATTAAACGTGGAAATACGATTTAAAAAAAATAGCGCGGATCACTCTCTGCAATAGCACGCTTTTATTTTTTTTTTATTAAGACAATCTTTTTTAACAAAATTGAAAATACACTTTTTTCTTTGTTTTTGTTTTTTTTACAGAAGTTGTTTTTACATAAGAAAATATGAATGCTCTTTCTTTATTGGGTACTCATGCACTTATTTCTTTATTGGGTACTCATCATGCACTTACTGATCCGTGCTGAAATAATAACGTTATTATTTAAAAAGCCATTCTTAACTTGGGGAGGGTGTTTTGTACCTAATCTGTACGTTAACCTTAAACTTGAATAAAAAATATCATAAAACTTTAATTAAACGTGGAAATACGATTTAAAAAACAGCGCGCATTAACACCAAATATTATTTGAGCACGTGACCAATCCGTTAATTTTCTTCGAAAAACACCCTATACTTTCACCTAACAATTTTAAGTTCATATTTTCTTATATCGAAACAACTGTTAAAAAAAAAACAACTTCAACACAAACAAAAAAACAACAACTTCGACTTCAACTCAAACGCAAGCGAGCAACTTTTTTTTTTGCCTGATATAATAAAGAAAAAAAAATTAAATTACAAAATTTGGAAGATAAAAAATTAATTTAAAATTTTAAAATAGGGAATGTTTTTTTTTACTTATCGAGTAAACAGAAAATGAAATCTAATTCGCCTCGTCAAATCGTGGTTTATAAATAGAATTGAAACGGAAGTTCAGTTCTACCAACAAAAACAGATCCGCAGTCCGAAAGAATTTATTTATTTTATTTAATATTTTAATAATTGGCGATGTACATTGATTTTAATAACACCAGAAACATCCCTCGACTCTAAAGATGGGTTGTCTGAAAATTTCAAATAAATTGGTAATGTAGAAATATGGTTGTATAAACTTTGAACGAACCAAGAGTTACATTTTTATATATGACCAAAGGAAATATATCTTTCATTGTTATAAAAGTATAAATATTAGACCCGTAGCATAAGAATAGAAACACAAACCTGAATTATTTCCCTTTGACCATTTTTGTGCCTGTAAATTGTTTTGTTTATATTTTCTTTTTTGTTTTCAATAAATTCAATTTTTATTCTAATCCTTTTTTTGTTGTTGTTGTTTAATCTTTCTTTAATTGCTGTGTATGGCTAACAGACAATGCAGAATAACGTAACATATGCAAATGCGCGTAAGT
>NC_136489.1:161182235-161207235 GCF_053919585.1 Euprymna scolopes | reverse complement strand
CCCTAACAAGGCATATAGCCACTTGGACGTACGAATCCCTAAAATTATTGTTCGTGTTTGCTAAAAACGCGCCCCGTTGGGCAACACATCATAGCCGGTCCGTAACAAGACTTCTTTTTGGGAGGGAGCTTTCTTTTTTTTCTCTTTTTTTACTCACGTTCAACCCTAACAAGGCATATAGCCACTTGGACGTAAGAGCCTACTATTTGGGACCATACCTAAGAAAGATAACAAGATGTTGGTTTGCGTTACATTTAAACTTCTGCATATCAGTACAATCAGGGAAACAGGTAACGTGAAGGAAATTCCAAAGTTTAGCTGTTCGAGGGAAGAAACTATTAGAGTAAAAAGTTTTCTGGCATTTAGGGACCTCAACAGTGAAGGGGTTCGATTTTGTTGCTAAGCGGGTTTGTTGAAGATATGTATTTCGAGGGGGGCACCAGTGCAACAAGTTCATCAAAGCACATTCTATTAAAATATTTGTAAAACAGGCACAGAGATGCAACATTGCGGCGATGGGACAGGGGTTGGAGCTTAGTTGACAATGTGGGACCTATTAGATTGAAGACTCTTTTTTGGACATAATCCAAGAGGGAGAGACTAGTGGTCGATGCACCAGCTCAGGTGTCGACGTAATCCTACATTCAGCACCTGGTATTTCAAATGATCACCCATCTGGTACTGACCAGGCTCAACATTGCTTAACTTCTGTGATCTAACGAGAACCGATGTCTTAAGATGATTATGCTTTATATATTCATTGCCCATACATACTTCTTCAATGTCATTATTATAATTTTCAAATATTAGTGTTTATACAATAGATTTGCTGACATTTCATTTGCATAAAGTTAGAATGTTTATGTTTTAGTATAACTTAGTCTGGGTGCCCGGCGTTGCCCGACGTTTCCCGGGTTTTTGTAGGTGTGTGTTGAGCAAAAAAGTTTTAGTAGGCAGGCAGGCAGGCTCGAACCCGTGATGCGAAGGCGGAAAAGAAAGTGGAGGTGTGTGTAAAGGTGTTGGTTGAGAAAAAAAAAAAAAAAAAAAAGGAAAATTGCGAGCGCAAAAAAAAATAAAAAGAAAGGTGTATTAGGCAGGTTCAAACCCGTACCGTGAAGGAGGAAAAGAAAGTAAAAAAAAAAAAAAAACTCAAAAAACGTAACGTGTTAGCTGTTGCGCCCATCTCCATCTGGAAAGTGACGTAATTTTAAATTAAGGCTAGACAATCGAAAAGAAGCGATGACTTTCGAAAATATCGGCGAAGAAAGCGACACCTCCCTGTAGAAAAGTGCCCAGTTCAGGATGAAGGAATTAATGTTTTTAGTCAATTTTTTTTTATATTTGTCGTCCGTGAAACTCCGTCACCTCTGTCGAAAGTTTTTGCGAGACATACATACATACATACATACATACATACATACATACAAACAGACAGGTGAGATTTATATTATAGATAAATAAAAACATCCCCCCAAAACTTGAAACATTTAAATTGGTGGACAGAAAGTAATTTCTGGCTAAAATTAAAGTTTAAGAATCAAATGTTGAATTCATGGTTCCTAAATCAAAAATATTGTTTCTTGGAAAAGCCATTACTCTAAAAAAAAAAAACTGATATGGTGTTTATATTCTACAGGGTGGACTTCAAAAGTAAAAGTAAAAAAAAAAAATGATTTAGTTCAAAATCTAAATGATTTTGATAAATGCAGCATTAAAAAGCGCATGTGAAAACAGAAAACAAGTGCGGCTATATTAACCATTAAATAAACATGAAATTCTGTTGTTTTTTTTTATATTGTTTTATTGAGTTTTTTTTTACAAACTGACAGAACTTTCACCACAACCCAATATATTTCTACAAACACATTTCAGTCTAAAATCTTGTTACTCTCGCTTCATTTATATCACTTGCATTGATTGGACTATTGTTCCCTACCCGAGTGTTATTTATGCACCGTTTCACTCGGATTGTCCTTCGACCGTCTTCAGGCATGTTGATTGGAAACGAAAAGAGAAAAGTTCGTTTCAAACAACAACAAACGTGCCTGAAGACGGTCGAAGGACAACCTGACCGAAACGTTGCACAAATAACACTCAAGATGAGAACAATAGTCCAATCAATACAATCAGCCCTCATCTAAAGAATTTCAGAACTTTTGCTTTATTTGTTTTGTCCTTTATTTCCCACGTTTCATTAGCGATGGTTCTGGCAAAGGGGGAAAATTGCTGTTTCTGGGTAGGAATCTATCGATCTAACGCTTTTTGTTGGCTAATTTTTGACCATGAAATCGTTTTTTTTTTTTTTTTAAATTTTTTCCAAATGGTTTCATGCCCTTTCTGGAGCAATTTCAATTAAAAAAAAGATCAAATTCGCATGATACACTAGATTATCTATTGTCGGACATAAATCGCTCTGTTGAAACCAAAATGGCTGCTATTTTTTTTTCGGCAGGGCATAGTTAAGTTTGAATCAGGTCTGTTGAAACCAAAATGGCTGCTGTTTTTTTGTTTGTTTTTTGTCTTTTATTTCTGTAGGGCGTATTTAAGTTTGAATCAGCTTTGTGGAAAGCAAAATGCTGCGTTTTTTTGTTTGTTTGTTTTTGTAGGGCGTATTTAAGTTTGAATCAGCTTTCATTGACTGAACTGTTACGTTGCGGTTTGATAAGCGATAAGATTGCCTTTCTAAACCTTCCGTTGAACCATCCGTAGAGGATGGGGTTTATGACTGTTGAAGTCATGGAGATGAGCAACATAATCGCGAAGAGGAGCTGGAGCGTCTCAGTGTTGAGCGAGTCGAGGATGTTTGGGTCGAAATCGAGAAGCATGTTTACCAGGGCGAGGGGCAGCCACGTAATCATGTAAGTCAGGGTGACCGCCGACAGCAAATACGTGTTCTTCTGGGTACGGATGAGGTTGTAATTTTGGATCCCCTTGTAGCACAGTCGACTGGCCATCCGGAGTCGCAGGTAGATGCAGATGAGGATGCTGAAGAGACAGATCAGGAAGAATGGTGTGAGGAACTGCAAAAAGAATACAAACACAGTGTAACGCTGGCGCCAATGGATGGACATCCAAATTTCGAGGCAGACGGGATAATGGAAAACTCCGCCGTGGATGTAGATTTGCTGGACGTCGTGGGAGACGTACATGGGGACGGAACAGACGGCCGAAACGAACCAGATAACGACGATGATTATAGCGACTGGCCATTTTTCGGTAACTTTCTGGCAGTTTTTGACCACGTTTAAGTAGCGGATGATGGAGATGGCAACAATGGTGTGTGATGAAGCGAATATGTGCAGGGACTGCAAGAAGGGGACAACCTTGCATACGAACTCGCCCATCATCCAAATATTGTGTGTGAGTTTTATGACCGAGAACGGCATGCAGACAATACAGATCATCATATCGGATACCGATAAGTTAATGAGCAACCAGCACTTTGGGTCGTTGTAGCTTTTCTTGCGGACGAACGTCACGCAGAACAAAATGTTTCCAAAAACACCGAAAATGTTGACGAGGGAATAAAAAACAAGTAAAATGTTCTTGCGAACTCCATGCAGCGTGTAAATGTTTTGTAGATAATCGTTAGCGACTCTGGCGAAGTCGACGCTTAAGTTTGTCTCTCCATTACGTCCTGCTACTTTAGAAGTGGGAGGCAAAAGTGTCATGTTGATGACGTCATTGGTGTAAAAAGAGGCATTCGTTCCCAACCAATGAAGGATCATCTTTTCTCAGCTGGATTGGAACGAAATCTTCTGTTTCTGAATTGGCCAGTAGAAGTTGTTCTTGGTTGCTAAAATTATAAATAAAAAAAGAAATACAAATAAAAAGTGAAAAAAAAAAAGATATAGGTATAAAGACTGGCACTGATCCGGAACCTGACCTAGGGCTGTGTCGGAATCTTCCGACAGTTTACGGTAAGTTGATGGAAAAGCAGCAGGAAAAGCCGACGCGATTATCGAATCAGTTATCAACTGTTAGCAGACGAGGCTTTCGTTAATAGACTCCCCCCCCCAAAAAAAAACAACCATAACACATTTTGGATACTTTTCTTAAAAATAAATGTTTTCCATCATAGTTGTTTCCATGAAGAAAAACTGTTTTCGTATTCACAAAAACACACAAAAAAAATACTTATTCTATTAAAAATTTTCTTGCAAAAAAAAAGAAAAAAAAGAAAGAAAAAAAAGAAAAAAAAGAAAGAAAAAAGAAAAAGAAAAAAAGAACACATTTTTTACGATACTTTCCATGAAAATAAAAAAACATTTGATTTTGTTTCTAAGTTTTCGTCTTGAAAAAAGAAAAACTTGTATCTTTAAAACATGTATTGAAAAAAAAATGTACTTTTCTTGCAAACAATAAAAATGTTCCTTTCAGAAAATTAAACGTTAATTTAATGTTAAATTTTGTCCTCCGCGTTTTGAATTTCTCATCTGCCATCGGCCTTTTCTAGAAACTTTTACGGCTGCTTACCAAAAGCTATTGAAAGATGCCGACGCAACCTTGGGTCAAATTCTGGAGCAGTACCTATAAATTAAATACAAACAATTTAACCACCAATTTACTTTAAGAACGAGCGATTAAAATAGTTTCAACGTGTAATTTTAACACGCAACTGTATGGGGAAATAGTCTTAATTTAGACAAGAGAGACAAAATGAAGCTGGTATCGGTCAGGAGCAATGTCGAGAAAAGCGCTTAGAATTTCCCAAATGGTTACCCATCTGGTACTAGCCCGGCATAACGTTGCTTAACTTCAGTGATCTAGCAAGAACCGGTGTGTCGACGTGATTATACTGTTTAAGGAGGATAGCTTTAAGTAGACGAGGAGAGGAAGAGAAAAGCATTCACGTGATGAACATGAGTAAAAAAGGGTGAGAAATAGAGTGTGATAGAGGGAGAGAGAGAGATAGGGAGAGGAAGAGGGAGAGGGAGAGAGAGAGGGGGGATAGGGGAGAGGAAGAGGGAGAGGGAGAGAGAGAGGGGGATAGGAAAAGGGGGAGAGAGAGTAACATAAAATATTCGTGCTTGTAAAGTAAAGGGTGAGAAATAGAGTGTGTGATAGAGAGAGAGGGGGAGGGAGAGAGAGAGGAAGAGAGGGGGGAGAGAGAGAGAGAGAGAGGAGAGAGAGAGAGAGAGAGAGAGAGAGAGAGAGTAACATAAAATATTCGGGCTTGTAAAGTACGTAACACACGTAATGTATTTTCCTTTATTTAACTATTGAATTACATTTATACTAGCAGGACCCGTGGAAATTTCACGGTAGTTGAAAAGTTTTTTTAAAACGCATTATAAAAAAAAATGAATAAAAAATAAAATAAAACAAATAACAACGAATTTAAAACAAGTTTTTAGCAAATTCTTTTTTAATCTTTAAAAGCTAAAAAGAATTGATTTAAAAAATTTAGATTTTTTTTCGATGAAAATTCAACACAACACATTGTTTTGCTTTGTTTTTTTTTTCTAAATAATTTTTTAAATATAAATTATAAAGGAACAGATGTTAACTCAGTTCCGCTTTTTTTTTTTTAAATTTCAAAACGAAATTAATTAAAAAAACAAACTTACAGTCTCCTCTCAACATGACATTTTTTTTACTATAGAATAAAATAACCAATTTGAAACCGTAAACATACAGCCATGTTTTTTTTTTTTTTGACATTTTTGGAGAGGAAATGGTTTTAATGATTTTTAACTAATAAAAATCAACTATAAAGGGAGGTAATTCGTTTCTCATTAATTAATGTTAACGATAATGATGTTTTTTTGTGACACTGGACGTACGGACAAGTAAATTGATATTTGGATTATAATGTCAACTATCCTTGTCTTGGTTGTTATTATTTTCTCCAAGCACATCTTTTCAACTTTGAAATCTTTATGACGAACCCGGGAACTCCCACAGGAACTCAAACCGAACTCCCTCATTTAATCCACGGGGGCAAATATTCTTGTAAAGAAGAACCCGGATGTATTCATATTCCTTACATCAATGATAAATAAATACAATCCCATCACTGTCTTCCATATTTCGTTCACGTTCATTAATTCCTTACTTATGTAAGGGTCTTTATTTTGTACTAGCAGGACCCGTTAACCGGCGTTACCCGGTCGTAAAATATGCATGAATATTATATTTTAATTAATGCAGATTTCTCATTTATTATAAACAGAATTACCTTAGATATTAAACAGGACGTTAAATTCCATTAAAAAAAATGAAGAAAAAAATAAACGCAAAAAAAAGCAACAAAAAAAACAGAATCATGTGCATGCGAGTATTATGTTTTTTCCTAAACAAGTCACTTCTTGTTAGTAAAACAAAAATATACTCGAGCTGAGATCGAAACCAAAACCCAAAGAAAGTGAGTCAAGTACGATAACCATTAGGCCAACTTGACACGTGCTTAAAAATGCTTTTAAACCTACTTATTCTATATTATTATTAAGATAAGGAAGCTGTCATGTTTCACATGCGTAGTCGTGAAACAGTTGACAAACAGATAAAAATACGATTTACCTCCCCTCCCCCCAAGCACCAATTTTTCAATTTTGACCCCTTAGCAGTCACTTTTTCCGGGTGAAAACTGATTAAAAAGTTTTCCAAATGTCTGGAAAAAATATCTATATATCAAATTTCAAGCCTGTAGATCAAAAATTTGTTGAGTATATAGGTTGAGAAATGCCAATCACACACATACACACACACATACACATACACACACATACACACACATATACACACACATATACACACACATATACACACACATACATACACACATACACACATATACACACACATATACAGACACATATACACACATACACTTTTATAGATATATAGATTGCTTTTTATTAAGAACAATACTTTGTGTTTATCATTTTGTTGCATCTTTATTTCATATATCTGCACCACGTCATGAAGGGGTGCACTTATAATTGGGCGCTTCTTCCTTATAAGAGCTAAATTCGAAAACCAATGGTATTTATTTATTTGTCATGGCGAATTTAGCAACATTTTAAAAAATTACGAAAAACGATAAGATAAAAGATTAATCATTAAAGAAAATAGTTTTCAAAACAACTTCTTTTAGTTTAAAGAGATAGTTTGAAAATATGAAGACAGACAGATAGCCAGACAGACATAGTGAGTTTTATCAATCAGACTAGCGGAGAATGTGCCCGGCTTTGCCCGGGCGTAAAATACGCTTAAATACAATATTTTAATTTGTCCAGATTTCGTATATATTATTATAGAGTCGTGATTTCCAAAGTAAAAAAAAAATATATATATAACGTATTTAGGTACCATCAGCCATAATCCAAACTGTAGCATTCAAAGCTGGCGACGTTACAACTGCACCAACGTAACACGCATATGAACCAATCAAGAATTAAAATTAAAAAAAAAATGGATGTACAAAACGTTTAACGATTTTTGCAATTTTGACCAATTTTTGACCCCTTAAAAACTATTTCAACCAGCTAAGGACCCATAAAAGAACGACCCTTAAAAAATCCAATCATTTGAGGCCCCAACGCCGCTCTGCGACTTTTAGTTTCGGAGGAGATAGAGTTTGAAAATATGGTGAGAGACAAACAGACATATAGCCGTTTCTATATTAGATTAAACAGCATCTAGTCAAGGGAAGTAACTCAGTCCGCCTTGTTATAATTAATGGCGGATGTCACGCAATAATCTATTTGTCAAAGTACATGATTTATGTAATAAAAACAGGTCCCTTCAGTCTTTGACAGAGTATGAATACCCACGAATGGGTGCATGCACGTGAAATCTTTGTGTCAGGAGGTGCCCAATCTCCAACTACACCTCTCCTGAGTCTACATTGTTAGATACCAGTGGCAAGTGAAGTGTATGTACAGGACGACTGGAAACAAATGCCGAGCTAAGCAGAGAGCACATACAGCGTCTAGAATTCCAAAATGGCCACCCATCTGGCACTAACCAGGCTCAACGTTGCTTAACTTCGGTGATCTGACGAGAACCGGTATGTCAACGCTATTATGCCGATATTTTATTTAATAATTAGGGCTAGGACAACAGCACATTCCTTTCCTTGTTTTGATTCTCACGTATATATCCATTGATATCTTATGTTTTTATGTAGAGTGATGTGGTTCTCGGTGGATTAATTGTGTCTAACTGTGTCGGATATAAGAGTTAAAACAACGAAAATAATATGCTGTTGTTATAGCTTTAGTAATAATGCAATACTATTTAACTAATTACGACATGATAATTATTAGGATTTTGACAACAGAATATTCTTGTCATTGTTTTGAATCTCGATTATATATCCGACACAGACACAATTAATCAAGCGAGAGCCACATCACTCTATATAAAAGCATATAAGATATCAACCGATACACACTCGAGAGTCAAAATAATGAAAAGAATATGCTGTCGTCCTAGCTCTAATAATTATACAAATAACATTGATTTCAGTGGGAATTGACGTAAAAAAGTGAGTAGACACGGTTAGTTTTTCATCAAAACTCAATTCTTCAACTGTTCGATTTCGTCATTATAATTGAGAAGACTCACTCATTGCCATTTTGCGCATAGCAGAGGAAAGTTTCTGGGTTCATGTAGTGTGCGTGCGTGTGTGTGTGTGTGTGTGTGTGTGTGTGTGTGTGTGTGTGGACACTAACCCTATTTGGGCTTAACCGGCTTCCTCCAAAGGAGGAAGTTCCATGGGAGCATGAAATTCGCAAGTGGTCCTCAGTTGCATGTATATCCATGTTAGGGGAGATGACGACGTTAGGTTTTTGCAACTCTAGCAGGAAGGTGTCGACGTCCTCCTCCATACAGCGCCTGGAACTGCCAAATTGGTCAACTATTTTAGCAATGACCAGGCTCAACGTTGCTTAACTTCAGTGATCTGACGGTAACCGGTGTATCTACGTGATTATGCCGTACTTGGTTCATGTAGTGTATTATTGGGTAATTCGATAGGGTTTGAACTTGGCAGCACTGCACTGATTCAATAGGTGACCACGCTATATTTAGTCAATCCCTTTCGACAGATTCATGAAATAATTAATAGTAATGCAAATGTTAGAAAGATGAACATTTTCAAGTGTTTTTTTTTTTTTTTTTTTTTCTAAAAAATACCATACTTACTCTGAGCAGAGATTTCTTTATTCACGCACTCGTATTTTCGTTGATTCTTTTTGTGTGTTGACACAGTTATCTGCCCTTGAAATCTATAAAATAATCAGAATAAAGCATTCATTGTAATTTAGAAATTAATTCTACTGAGAAAACAGATACACACCGTAATGGGCGCACTAAATTATGATAATAAAAAAAAAATAATAAAAAACATCCAAATCCGCCGTGTCCCTTCTTTTAGAATAGGTAGATCCTCGGTTTTCAACATAAAAATATTTAAAGTAAATTGTCAGTGAATAAACGCTACGCACAATTTTATAAAGAAAATGAATGAGTAATCAATCTGTCTGCTTTATGTTCACTTTTTTGTTATATATTTTTATATTAAGCTTACTTTTTCAATTTAAAATGACAAATGGTTATATATATATATTATTTATAGAAAGTTTGAAACATGTATGTATATATATGTATATATATATATATAGTTATACTTTTTTGGAAAAAAGGATTTCAGCAGAGTGATCTATTACGAGAAAAAAAATCCGAAAACAAGAGCGTATTATTTACATTTTTTATTTGGAGAAAGTTTAGATGAGACAAGTCATCGGTACCGTCGGTTTCAAACCTTATAATAGAGGACCGTTTTAGATACCCATATCAAGATTACTTCTCTCATCTAAACTATCTGTATATATATATATATATATATATATATATATATATATATATATATTGTATGTGTATTTAGGCATCATTCTTTCATTTAAACAAACGTTGTTAAGGACAACAAAGACTTTCGTTTGATTAGACCATTTTTTTTTTATCTTTTTCAATTTTTCTGATGATCTACACACTTTTGCAATATTTGTTTGCTTCCCCGCGAGAGAAAATTAGACACAATGTCGTTTTTAATGTGGGGGGAAAACCAGATCCCCCAAGGGGGGCACTCTGGCAAGGTCCAAATAATAGCAATTGTCTGATATGAAGGGTTTCCCTCACATTGACCAACCGTAATTACTTTTCTTTGCTCTCGGGCCAAGAAGTCCAGGAATAGGCTCCCTCGCCTATTTAGGGTGGAGATCGAAAGAATTAATATAAGTTCCATGTGTAGTTCGAAGTTGTCTGCGGATTCAAAAAATACATAGTCAGGAGGGCTGTGTGAATATTATTGCAAGGAGGGCTGGAAGTTTTCTTCTTTTTTTTTATATCGTAGTAGCGGTGAATACGTACGAGCTGTGCATGCCGAGTGTGATAGAGAAAGGTGCCCAATTCTGTGATCAGGGCTGGGTCATGGAGGGGGAAATGGGCTACGAAAAGCATTTGAGTGTGTTTCACTGGATTGGAAATTTGATTTGATTAAGGGCAGGTTTTTGCATTTTAACTTCGGAGGAGGGGCAGTTATGTTTTTTGTAAATGTTGTAATATTGCACTTGATTCTGTATTATGCATGGTAAGGCGACGTGGCAAGGTAGTTGTTGTATAACCGACGTAACCAGCGTAACTATTAGTGTTATTGTTGCTACAGGAGCTGACCTTACCCCCTCTTATAAAAAAAAGATTTTTTTTTAAATGGAAAAAATAAAAAAAGGTAAAACGGAAACTCTCTGTTATCTTTAACAGCGTTTGTTTAAATGAAAGATGTTTAAATAACACAATATAAATATATATATTGTGTTATTTATATATATATTGTGTTATTTATATATATTGTGTTATTTATATATATATTGTGTTATTCATATATATATTGTGTTATATATATATATATTGTGTTATATATATATATTGTCTTATATATATATATATATATATATATTGTGTTATATATATATATATATATTGTGTTATATATATATTGTGTTATATATATATTGTGTTATAGTCATCCACATACAGTACTGTTTCGCTGTTTCACAGCTCATCAGTGCGGCTAGACAGGCAACTACCTCAAGCCAGGATTGAAACCCGACCGTTTATACGGCAGTCAAAGCTCCTAACCATTACGCTATTGGCGGCTGCTTGAACGAGTAGTGAGTTTAACGATGTTTTGATATCGTTCGAAATACCTCCGCTCGATTTGTTTACACAAAGAGCGTCGCTTATATGCTAATGGTAATTCGTGTTTCACTTCTCAATATGCTCAACTCAAGGTGAGGAGCACTATAGTCATCCACATACAGTACTGTTTCGCTGTTTCACAGCTCATCAGTGCGGCTATATTGTGTTATATATATATATTGTGTTATATATATATATTGTGTTATATATATGTATATATATAGTGTTATATATATATTGTGTTATATATATATATTGTGTTATATATATATATATTGTGTTATATATATATTGTGTTATATATATATTGTGTTATATATATATATATTGTGTTATATATATATATTGTGTTATATATATATTGTTATATATATATATTGTGTTATATATATATATTGTGTTATATATATATTGTGTTATATACAGTGATGATCATATTTATTGGCACGGTAAAATAAAAGTTAAATTTTGTCTAATAAATTCTTAAAAAGGGATTAAATTAAAGAAAATAACAAAGTATATTATGTATTTTTAACTGGCCTTTCCGATGCAGCAATCGGATTTTAGAAAAAATAAATAACAAAGGAACAACAAACATAATTGCAAAAAACCCTTGTTCAAAATTATTGGCACGGCTTTGTTTTTCTTTTAGTATCAGTATAATATCAATCAATTTCCGGTTTACGTGCTTTCTGAACTTTTTTATAGCCATATTATGCTTGTTTAACGCTAATTCAGTGAATAATTTTTTTCAGATAATTTTTAGATAGCGATTTATTTAAACTATTATAAGTGACTAAATTATAATTTTCAATCGCGATGGTTAAAACTAAGGAACACAGCGAAGACGTCAGGAAGCTTGTTGTAGCATGCCATACCAATGGGGAGGGCTATGATAAGATTTCAAAGAAGCTAAACCTTCCCAAATCCACTGTTAGAGCCATAATAAACAAGTTCAAATCGCAAGGCCACGTTATGAGTTTAGAGGGTAGAGGGAGAAAAAGGATTCTTTCCCCAAGAGATGAACGGAAAATTGTTCGACAAGTAAAACAAAACCCAAGGATCTCTGTTGGGGAGATTGTTGATGAACAGAGCACCTCTAGAGTGAATGTATCTCGACATACAGTTGGTAGAGTTTTGAAGAGAGCTGGTTTAAAAGCATGTCGTCCGAGAAAGACTCCCTTATTGAAGCCTATGCACCTGAAAGCAAGGCTAGCCTTTGCAAAACGTCATATTGATAAAGATGTTGCATTCTGGAAACGTGTTCTATGGACTGACGAAACGAAAATAGAGTTATTTGGCCATAATAAAGTGTCTTATATTTACAGAAAATCTGACGAAGCTTTCCTGCCTAAGAATACCATACCCACAGTGAAGCACGGTGGAGGCAGTTTGATGTTTTGGGGATCCTTTGCTGCCTCTGGACCAGGGCGACTTGTTAAGGTCACAGGTAGCATAAAAAAGGAAGATTATGTTAAAATATTGGATGAAAACCTGAAAGACTCTGCTAAAGAGCTCTCACTTGGTCGTCGTTGGTGGTTCATGCAAGATAATGACCCAAAGCATTCGGCTAAACTGACTAAGAAATGGCTTGAGGACAATCATATTAATGTTTTGGAGTGGCCATCACAAAGCCCAGACCTTAATCCAATTGAAAATTTATGGAGAACATTAAAATTGAGGGTAATGCAAAGGAAGCCTAAGAATCTTATTCAATTGGAGGATTATTGTCAGGAAGAGTGGGCTAAAATTACTACTGAAGAGTGCAACAACTTGGTTGTAAACTATGAAAAGCGACTGAGGAAGGTAATCAAGGCCAAAGGCTATACAATTGATTATTAAATAAATCGTGCCAATAATTTTGAACAAGGGTTTTTTGCAATTATGTTTGTTGTTCCTTTGTTATTTATTTTTTCTAAAATCCGATTGCTGCATCGGAAAGGCCAGTTAAAAATACATAATATACTTTGTTATTTTCTTTAATTTAATCCTTTTTTTAGAATTTATTAGACAAAATTTAACTTTTATTTTACCGTGCCAATAAATATGATCATCACTGTATATATATTGTGTTATATATATATATATATTGTGTTATATATATATATTGTGTTATATATATATATATTGTGTTATATATATATATATTGTGTTATATATATGTTGTGTTATATATATATACTGTGTTATATATATATATTGTGTTATATATATATTGTGTTATATATATATTGTGTTATATATATATATTGTGTTATATATATATATATTGTGTTATATATATATATATTGTGTTATATATATATATATTGTGTTATATATATATATTGTGTTATATATATATATATATTGTGTTATATATATATATATATATATATTGTGTTATATATATATATATATATATTGTGTTATATATATATATATATATTGTGTTATATATATATATATATATATATTGTGTTATATATATATATATATATATTGTGTTATATATATATATATATTGTGTTATATATATATATATATATATTGTGTTATATATATATATATATTGTGTTATATATATATATATATTGTGTTATATATATATATATATTGTGTTATATATATATATATATATATATATATATATATATATATATATATATATATATATATATATAATTTGTCTTTTAATAGATTCACTGTGGATTGTATTTACTGGCGCTATAGAAATTGTATAAAAAGGAGAAACTATTTCGTTGATTTCTATTTTTCTCATATAAAAATGATTATCTAAATTCTGGCCAACAAAATTCGTGTATTTCATACGCGTATTTTAATATTTTAATGCAGATTGTATGTGTGTGCGTTCTTGCAAAGACACATAGTCGTCACGATGCTTCTTTTGTTTATCATGATACACACGAGGGTGAGCTCCATCTACCCCGCTAGAAATATACTTATACTTGATAGTATCCTACGTCTGTACTAAGCCACCATTCGCCCATGCATGGAATATTGTGTTGCTACATATGAGGCGGTGCATCAACCACTAGTCTCTCTTTCTAGGAGAGGGTACAAAAAGAGTATCCAATCTAATAATCCTCTCACTGTCAACCAAGCTCCAACCTCTGTTCCATCGTCGCAATGTTGCACCACTGGGCTTGTTTTATAAATATTTAGATGTTCGATGAATTTGCAACACAGATGCCCCCTCGACATAAATACCCACGACTATGTCGACAAGCAGAAAAATTCTATTCCTTCAATGTAGATGTCCCCCGACGCCGGAGAGCCTTCTACTTTGAAAATCTCTTCTCGTGTACTGCTAGACTTTGAAATTCGCGCCCCGTAACCCGCTTCACCGACTGCACTCACGTGCTGAAATTTAAATGTAAAGTGAACAACTCCCTATAAGTATGGGCTCCAATTCACAGTCACCTCTTACATCTCAGTAGCAATTTGGCTTGTTCAGGGTGAATCTGATTTTAAAAAAGATATAAAAGGATATTAATAATAGAACGGTTGAATGTTCTGAGTATCTGAGCCAGGATATCCCGGACTTGGATACGCCCTATTGGTGAGTGTGACAGAGGACAGCGTCATAATTGGTGCCCGTGACCAAATATTCGTTCATACTTGGTCGCGAGATGCGGGATCGTCCGATATCTTCACCCTCCCGACCAAGCAGACCAGGGAGAAACGTCACAGGACGGAAAAAATTAAAAAGTGTAGAGTACTAGCTAACACTAGACAATTTCACAATAGTATTAATATTAGGTTGTTGCATAAATTCCCGGCTTTCCATAAAAAAATTGTGTTCTAAAATATGTTTTCATATTTGAAAAAGTGTCATATTATCTCATTAGAAAACACGCACTCTGTTCCGCAAGAGAATGGTCATCGTTTTGTTTTGTTTTTTTTTGTTTTTTTGCTTATATAATTTTTTTCTGGTTTTTCAGAATCGACAAATGGATTGTCAAGTAGGTAAAATATCTCATTTTCAACACCTCCTTTTCGCTTTTAATCGAGATTGAAAAGCGAGTAAAGTGACCAAGGATATTTGTGCCGTATATGGAGAAAACACTATAGCTAAAGAGAACTGTTTGAGATTGGTTTACCGGATTCAAACACGGTAAATTTTGCCTCAATGATGTTCCTCGTTCCTGAAGACTAATCAATATAAACGAAGACCAACTCAGGGTTCTTTTGAAAGAAGATGGCCATCAAACATGTAGAGAATTGAGTGAAAAGATGAAGAGTGATTTTGCGATAATTTCACGCCATCTTCAGTCGATGGGATTCACACAAAAACTTGGAGCTTGGGTCCCACACGAACTTAATTTTGCTGTTAAAATAATTTTCTTTTCTTAAAAAAAAAAAAAAAAAAAAAAAGGCAGCAGGAACTTATGCAACAACCTAATAGGTAAATGATCGCAATAGTTCAGGTAGGATTCGAACCCGGCATAGTTGATTCCGTAGCGAAAGTAACCATTAGGATTCTCATCAATCCTCTTTGCTCGTTGTCGTCAAGAGGTCATAACCTAAAATGTTAAACATTCAGAATGATTACTTGTCAGTAATATGGGTCTTAATGTTATTGCTTAATGTTGAAAGATTTATTGAAAATAAATGCTTTAATGATTATCCATCCGTTAATTTATTTCATTTTGAGAGAGAGAGAGAGAGAGAGAGAGAGAGAGAGAGAGAGAGAGAGAGAGAGAGAGAGAGAGCAAGCAATAAAGGGAGATTTTGTAAAACGCCATTACTTGCTCCTTGAACGACGGGCATGATGAAGTGGCCTTCTCAAGTGGTAGCCTTCCATATTTCGTGACATGCTCTCCATAGACTCTCCCAGTGGGATCCGATTTAATGATGTTTGCCTGTGTCACGTGTCTGGTATGACTCGCTTCTGCCTCTTCGCATCGCCTCGTATTATACATAAAGTATTTCGGCACTTCCGGGCAAAGCAACGACCTGGCGAAATTGTCACCCACGTCTTCCTTTCCTTTCTTTTCTTTTTACACCGGTGTAATAGTTTCGTTAAACTCTAATGCCGGTGGTTCGATTAGAGAGAGGGGAGAGAGACAGAGAGACAGAGAGATTAAAAGAGATGATAGAAAGAGATAGATAGAGAGAAGGGGAGAGAGAAAGAGAGAGTAAAAGAGATAGTAGAAAGAAAGAGAGAGAGAGTAAAAGAGATGATAGAGATAGTAAAAGAGATGATAGAGATGATATAGATAGATAGATAGATAGATAGATAGATAGTAAAACAGATGGTGGACAGAGCGAGAGTGAATACGTGTACATGTATGTGTAACGTGTGGTGGGGGGAGAAAGAGAGAGATTAAAAGAGATGGTAGAAAGAGATAGATAGATAGAGAGAGAGAGAGAGAGAGAGAGAGAGAGAGAGAGAGAGGGAGAGAAAGCGAGAGTAAAAGAGATAGCGGAAAGAGAGAGAGAAGGAAAGCGAGCGTAAAAGAAATGATAGAGATAGCTAGCTAGCTAGTTAGATAGATAGATAGATAGATAGATAGATAGATAGATAGATAGATAAAAGAGAGGGTGGACAGAGCAAGAGAGTGAATGCGTGTACGTGTGCGTATGTATGCGTGCGCGTGTATGTGTGTGTGAGAGAGAGAGAGAGAGAAAGAGAAAGAAAGAGAGAGAGATTAATATCCATAGTGAAAATGCTAAGGCCCAAATTTTTGCCTAGAATTCACTTATTTACTGCGTTTATATTTCCGAGCGAAGAAGTTGAATGGGAATAGACCCCCCCCCCCAAAAAAAAACCCCACAAAAACAGCCAATCTTTTACCGTCGGTTCGCAAGGATCTGTTGTCCTTGGATAAGCAAGCTGCTAGAATGTTCTTTTATTTAATTATTTAAAGCAAACTATGCATTTAGCCAACTGCATACCTAAGTTTATCAAACGAATGATTTAGCATTTATATTCATTAAAAATCACTTCCCGTTCGTTTCTTGACGGGATTTTTGCACCTTTTCTGTTGACTTATCTTATAACATGGTTTCCTTGAACAATCATTAAATCTAATTTTATATAAGAAACATGAAAATCAACCGGAAGTTCGAGAGGGAGAGACGCCTACAATTTGCCGGTCACTGTCTGAGGAGCAAGCATGAATTGGTGAGTGATGTATTGCTATGGACTCCACGACACGGACGCGCAAGCAAAGGACGACCTAGATCCACGTACATCCAGCAAATAGAACACGACGGCAACTGTGAACCTGAAGATCTGAGGCAGCTGATGGGAGACAGGAAACTCAGGAGAGGAAGAGTCACATTGGTCCGGGCAAGGAGTCCGTCCTGTTGATAATGATGATCTCGAAAACCATTAAGGATATAAAAACACATCTGGTATATTCAAAAAGTTTGTAATTTCAAGTTTTTCATGAAATGTTCAGATGTTCAATGTGAGCACCATTGGTCACATGACACATATCAAGCCGATAGTCCAATTCATGCCAATTGCGTCTTAGCATTGCATTGTCAATGGTTGAAACAGCTTCTTTTATTCGGACATTCAGCTCATCCATTTCTCTTCAAATGGGAGGCACAGAGGCCAGTCCTTTCACAAATCTCCGCCCCCCCCCCCCCCAAAAAAAATCGCAGGGTGTTTTCCGAATTTTTTTTGCTAAATGCACGTCAAACAAGTGTGCATGATTCAGTTTTTTTGCCAATTCAAATTCAAGCTCACAAAACGTCTTTTCTGGTTGAGTGAACGCCATTATTGGATCTGAAAAGAAATGGAAAAAATCAGTAGCAAAAACCATTTAGCTTTAAAGTGGCACCATATTCATCTTACTACCATTAAGCAGAACTTGAAATGTGTCCAAGACTTTTAGAAAGTTGGATGGTATTTGAGTACGGGAAAGAAGTAAAAGTTCTTTGGGCTATCGAAGATCTGCCAGTAGTTATCTTCAGACGAATATAGCCAAAGTGATTGCCAAAAGTGGCTGAAGTAGTTCTTCAGGGAACAGATGAAATTGATCCACCCTGCAAGCTGATTGGTCAGTGTGAAGCCAAATTACATAGCAAACACATTTATCTGTGAGCGAAAATAAGGTCTTATTCATGACTTATTATTTATTAGCGGGATCTGTGGAAATTCCACAGGGGACTCATTCATATGTAATATATTGATGTTGGCATTCTGCAAATGTTCAGCGTAAATGGAGACGCCCTGATATCATTGTATCTCTTTTGTTAAAACTACAAAAGTATTTATCTAAGCTAGCAGGGACGCTCGGTGAAGCCCGGTCGTAAAGTACACTTAAATATGATATTTTAATTCTTGCAGATTTCGTATATATTATTATAGAGTTAATGTTCTATCGAGTTTTATATATTATAAAGTTGCGATTTCAAAAATAAAAAAAAATATATCCATATGACTTGGGTGCATCAGCTGGAATCGAAACCAAAACTTATGAATATATATAGTGCAAAATTTTATTGAAAATTCAAAGACTCGTGTTTTCATTTTTATAACCTTCGTTTATTTCCTGGCTTTTTCCATTGTAGCTGTTTCATTAGTGAGTAGGCAATTTTACGATTTATGTTTCCGTAAAAATATCTTGTCCCCACCAACTTCTTCAGATGTTTATCCATTAGATTTTTACAACAAATGGTATATTTTTAACATGCTGGACATCGTATTCGGGTAAAATATATATATATATATATAACTTGAGTTATTTCAGCTATAATCGAAATCGAAACCAAAGCTTATGAAGAATTCTTGGTAAAATTACTTATTATAAGAAATGGAAGTCCATAACAATTAAACAATAGTCACTCGGATGTAAGCGTGACACACAAAACAAATAACACACGTTATCCTATTAATATATAGATTATTATTATTATTATTATTATTATTATTATTGTTGCTGTTGTTGTTATTATTTTGGTATCGTTGAATTCAGTCCCCACCACCCTCTTTAAATTTATGATACGATATCTCTACTAGAAGACTGGTGAAATATTCGAAGTAAGAAAACCATAATTCCCAGGACATGTTGAAGCTCTGTATTGTAAGCAGAGATTTTGAGACTTGGATATCTACAACTTTTGGGGCTTTTTTTTTCGTTTTACAAAGGTGTCAACACTTATCAAGGCCCGGAGGCCACTCGATGATAAGGGTTAATGGGTATACATAACTAGTGGAAATTTTGTAAATTGGATTACTTAGGGGGATGGTTCATCAAGAATTTGTTTATGTTGGACTTGAAAACAATCAGATTGTAGTCAGCTGGAAAGCAGGCAAATGAAAGAGTTCCACAGGCGTGCAGTTCTAATAAAGAAGCTTTGTTTATGGAATCTACGTTTAGGTTTAGGCACAGATAAAGAGTGTGGGAAATTATTGATAGTGGTTTTGGCTAGATGAGTGTTTTTCGTGAAAGTTTGACGAGAGGGGGGGCATAGCTTCAGCTCAGGCGAGCACTTGCCATGAAAATAACAATAAAGTAGTGATAGATCCTGCAACATCTCTTCTGTGGGAAAAGGTTGCAGGGAAGAGAAAAGGACATCCCCCATTAAGCTATGAAGTCTATTTTGAACTCTGTCAAGGCAGGATATGCTGCTTTCTAGCAGCTCCTGCCCAGATGTGGCAACAGTACTCCATCATTGGCCGTACCTGGCTTTTATATAGGTAGAGAATTGCATCAGGAGTGAGATATCTACTGGAGCGGTAGAAGAATCCCACCATTTTTCCAGCGACCTTGGCAATGCATTTGATGTACGTGTTCCATTGCAGGTCAGGAGTAAAGGTCAAGCCCAGAAGGTTGTCAAAACATGGAGACATAGTAGTTCCTTATGTCCAAGAATGAGAGTAAATAGTCACAAGCATTGTTAGCCCTCTTACTGTCGAAATTCTTTACAAGATTGGAAGTTCAAGACCTTCTCAGTGGACGAGTTTACCTCTTTTTCAAACAAATAGAATAGGGAATAGGAGAACTAAATTTTATTATGTAATGAAGGTAGGTGTATATCACGTATGCCATGGTAGGTTTAGTATATGCGTATATGTATCTAAACTCTCTGGATTGGTTGGTTGGTTGTTTTTGTTTTACGGCATATCAACCCTTTTCGGGTTATTTAATGCCGAATCCAAAGATTTTGAAGAAAAATTTTTTTAATAGAATATATTTGTTGTTTTCACGTCGGTTTCTATTCAACCCATAGTTGGGACCCTAACAGGTACTATCACTCCGGGTCAGAGTGGACCTAGGAGCAATGGTAATTAAAGAGTGGCTCCACACTCCCCAAAGCCCACAAGCTGGGGCCTCACCACTGGATATAGTTTAAGGTCATATCCAGGACCCCCATTGAGGGACTTTTACCCTCTGCAGGGGGGCAGTCGACGTATTCTAATGCTGATATACCTGGCTTTTATATAGGTAGAGAATTGTATCAGGAGTGAGATATCTACTGGAGCGGAAGAAGGATCCTCCACTGCACTCTAATTTAAAAAGAGGCTCTAACCTATTAGGCCCGGCACTATCAGCCAAACTCCAACCTCCGTCCCATCGCCAAAATGCTGCATCACTGTGCTTGTTTCATAAGTATTTTAATGGAATGTGCGGTGACAAACCTATAGTACTTGTGCTCTCCCGACATACTTTCGACTAACTCAACAGACAGCAAAATCCCACCCCTACACTGTAGATTTGGTCTCAAATGCGACCAAGTGGCACCATAATTTGTTTGGGATGAATAGATAGTAAAAAAAATTTAAAAATGTTGCTGAAGAATATTAGAATTTATCTTAATTTTGCATTTCTGCATTTCTGTTCAATACGAAAACCATTTTTCTCCCAGCTTCCATGTGGCTGAGCAACTTGCCGGGTTCTTGTTTGGTCTTTTACCACAGTACCATAATAACGTGGAAGATACCAATATTTTATAGGGGTTTTCAGGTATTTTACTCTTCTTTTGTCGGGTTAGGGTTAGGGTAAGGGTACATATGCTGACTCATCATCAGTTCGAATGGCACCCCCATCAGTGATGGGACGATTCTAATACTTTCTCCCATTCCAATGTAATTACCAATTCTGTCCTAAATTTCCAATTCCGATACAATTACTGATTCCGATTCTTTTATAACCTCCAAATATCTATGTATCTACCCAGAGTAGCGGGACAGCACTACTGTCAAAGGAAAAGCAAGGTGCCTCCTCCCTTCGCTAATCTGTGAGAGACCATTGCATGGGTAAATGGGTAGGATCATGATCAAGAACCCACTTAGTCCCTCCCCTCCAATCAGGGTAACGTGAGGTCATGGAAAACAGGTGACTGATGCAATATGGAAGCAAACAAAAATAATTCTGTTCATGGTTTCATGTAATCGTCCAGTATGGGCGCTGCTCTGACAGAAAGAAACTGCAACCTAGTGCATGTACAACTGCAAAGAAAGCGATGGCAATACATCAAACTTTTATTCGTGATTGGAAGCTCGCCCCTTTGGACGACAAATATCGAAGAATTGGCTAAATATATTAATTCCTTCATCCTCAACTGAGCCATTTTCTACAGGGAGGGGTCGCTTTTTTCGACGATATTTTCGAAAGTTATCCCCTCTTTTCGATTGACTAACCTTAATTTACACCTACGTCACTTCTGATTTGGCGATGGACGCAACAGCAAATATGTCACTATTTTTTTTTTTTCATGTTCTTTTCCCTCTTCCGCGGTATGGATTCTAGCCTGCCTGCCTACTACCCCCCCTTTTTTTTTTTTGCTCAACACACACCTCCAAACACTCGGGCAATGCCAGGCACCCATGCTAGTTATTAAATGAAATAATAACAATTTCAGTGCTACTATAGCGTGATTCCTACCCTCATTTTCTGTTCCTACCTCAATATGACAAAAGTATATTGGTAGATCAACAAATACTGTGGTTGACTGGTTTAATTAATTCCCGAGAAGTTACAAGAGCTTTATTCTGGGGTGATGCACAGTAAGGAAATCGCAACACAATATCTCCTTCAACATGGTCTCCTAGTTGGCAAAAAATCCTTGCTGTAATGCGGCGGGCCAGTGATTTTAACTAACAAGAGATTCCACAGACAGAATATACCAGCATGGAGGTGCAGAAGAAAAGGTTGCCAGTTCGGTCCGTTAGAAAAGGGAACAAATTCTTCCATTATACCAATTTGAATGGAAGACTCCGCTGCGATTTGAAGTTCTGTGGAATTTTAGAGCTGGTTTATATGCGGAACACTAAGATGCCAACGGAGGAGGTGCCAAAGCATACTGGTAGATCAACAAATAATGTGATTGACTGGTTTAATTACTGTCGGGAAGTGTGCTCTAAGATCGTATCTGTGACGAGGAGATGAAAGATGAGGGGAACAACAGACAACCCAATACAAATAAATGAGGCCAGATTTGCAGGGCGCAGGAAATACAATCGTAGCCATCTTTTAGCTGGAGATGAACCGTTTTATAGAAGAGAATAAAATAGTGTCAAAAAGTATTTTTTTTTTCTATCCTACTTTGATAAGAATCATCTTAGACTCGAAAAATAGGGTAGGAATCACATTATAGTTGCACCAAACATTTTTACCAATTTATACTTTTTCTCTGAATGATTCCCCCGCCCCCGTTTTAGAGATAGTTTCGGCATGGATCTTCAATTTTGCAAGATTCACGGCCGAAGTTAATTCTAATTGTTTAAAGTTGGTTTTACGGATTTTTCATACTTCTTGAAATTTTATTTTATTCTATAAGAATAAAATAAAATAATTTCCAGAAGTATGGGTTTTTTTTCTGTCTTCCTTTGATAAAAATCGCCTTAAACCCGAAAAAAATGGGTAGGAACTACATTATAGTAGCACAAACATCATTTTCTCATGCGTGGAGTGTTGTTGCCACATCTGAAGTGCTGCATCAATCATGAGCCTTTTCCTTTTGGATAAAAATAAGGATATCTAACCTCAGAAGTCCCGCACTGTCTGCCAAGCTTCAGCCTCTGTTGCATCTCTCAGCGTTTCACAAGTAATTATACAAAATATGCTCTGATGAACTTAGTGCACTGGTACTCCCTGCCCCCCCCCCCCATTCCGATCCACTTAACAAAATCGTACGTGTAGAAACTTCTAGAGGCCAAAATATTATTTTAGCTGGAGATGAACCTTCTGAAGAAAACGTTGGAAATTCAGTGCAAGATCATGGATTTTTCAGCATAGTTTATAAAATAGAAGAGAATAGTGTCAAGAAGTATCTTATATATATATATATATATATATATATATATATATATATACAGGGTGGGCCAAAATAAGGGTCCTATTTTTAAAGATTTAAAGATAGGACCCTTATTTTGGCCCACCCTTTATATATATATATATATATATATATATATATATATATATATATATATATATATATATATATATATCTTCCTTTGGTAAGAATCACCTTAGACCAGAAAAATAGGGTAGGAATCACGCTACAGTAACACCACAATTTCTATACAAACTTTTTAATGACAACTTCTGAAGACAACGAAAAAGTGCTGGCAATGAGTAAGAATTCAAAGAGTCTAAAAATGTTCTTGGTGAAGAAAAGTGTTTGTCTGTGGGAAGGAATAGAGTAGCCATCTTTGTTTCGGCTGACGGCACGTGAGTTTGTGTGTAGCTGTTGGGTACATTAACGTGAGTGACGTCACGTGAGTTTGTTTGCAGCTGTTGGGTACATTAACGTTCCTGCTTTATTTGTAGAAAACTGTTTTATGAACTGTGTACATAAGTTCATTTAACAGCGTGATATACTGCGCGCCATATTGAGATTTTTTTTTTTTCGATACCAAAATGCCGAGGAAGGATGTGTTATATGCGCGTGTGTTGCTTCTCTAAGTAAAGGAGGTAAGAGAAGAGGAAGAAAACCGCTGTTTGGGTTTTTATAGTGCGCGCGAATTTTTGGAAAGCAATTTTCTTGCGTCGCGATTACTTGAAAAAAATTACTGATTTAAGCTTCTGACCAATCGAGAGTCGATGCCAAAAGCAAATATTCGCTGCTGTTGTTTCTAACAGGAACGCTTTTGTTTTACTGTTAGCGACTCTATATATTTCCCCACGTTACTTTAAGAGAACAAAATTAAAACTAAGGGTGGGGGCATCTACTGCGCTATTATTAGGTCGTTTTTATATATAGTTGAACGTAAAAAAACGACATTATTTTTGCACCAACCTAATAAAATCGCATTTTCTGAGGCCTACAAGCAGAGCTACGCCTCTCGTTGGTTTTGGATGAGGTCGGAGGTGAGTAAGGAGCATCTGGATGTATCTCAAGAAAATTAAGAAAAAAGTAAGACTTTAATGACGAATTAGATTAAATTTGGTCATTCGTAAAATACTACACTGAATCTTCAACGGACAGAACGTTTCCTCATTCCGTTTTAATGGAATGGAAGCGTAACATGGTCTGACCAATCAGAGGGTCAACAGGAAGAGGGAGAATAGAAGAAAAACGAAAATGAGTGGCGACTTAATTTCGCCATTTTTTTTTTTTAATTTTTTTTTCAAAGACATTTCTTTGAATAAAATGAAGATTTTTTTTTTTTTTTTTTTTTTTTAGATTAAAATTTCAATTTGCGGCCCTAATGTAGTGTTAAACGCTTTCATTAACCTTCCGGCAATTTCCAATTGTAATCAAGCGCGGCTCGTTTTATTTTTTATGCGTTAGTTGCTATTTGAAACGAGTTGCTATTTATTTTAGCCATTTCTTTTGATCTGGAAAAAGATTATTCTATCTTTATTTAAAATGGCCGGCCTTTTATCTC
>NC_136489.1:161164735-161177235 GCF_053919585.1 Euprymna scolopes | reverse complement strand
TATAAACTAGATAATTATACAAAATACTGCTAGAAACTCGTCGAATATATGTCCGTCTATGTCACAGTAACATATATTGAGTGAGTTTCTAACAATATTTTGTATAATTATTTAGCTTAAACTCCTTTTCCCAAACTTACCGTATTCAACAGCGAACACGCCGTTATTTTTGTTTCCAAATATATCGATAAACACTGTATGATTTTCGAAAGATTCCACGTTTAAAATTGAGTAAAACCACTAAAAACTTTAGCAGATAGGTAAATGAGTAACTTATCTTTCCTTTGATAGCATTTATTTGTTTATATATATATATATATATATATATATATATATATATATATATATATATATATATATATATATATATATATATATATATATATAATTTTGACAACTTTTTCGAATTTATGTAATGCAACACAAAGCCCTCAGTTGTAGAGCATTCGAGTACTGTTCGAATGATCCCGTGTTCAATCCCGGGTGTACCTCACATTTTATTTTATTTTTTTCCTTATTAATGAGTTCAGTTTACAATCAAAGAAGATAAAATCGCCGCAAATCATTTCTTCGTTTGCAGGTTTTAAAACTAAACATTAATCAGATGTGGGTTTTCATCTACAAGCCCAAATATCAGCTGACGTGATATTGTAAATAAACACAGACGGAATTTGATGAACGATGTTAGCATTATTATTTTTTATATATATATTTTTTTTTAGCGAATTAGTTCATCGGGAAAATTATTCCCCGTAATATCTATCTATCTATCTATCTATCTTCTACAGTTATATAAATGTAATCTTATCTGTGTGTGTGTGAGAGAGAGAGTTCCTTATAGACTCTGAAACGGCTGATCAGATTTTCTTTAAACTTACAAAACTTTAGTGTATAAGTCTGGGAGTGATCTTAGTTAAGTTTTGTCTCAGAATACCCCCGATAATTACCGATAATTGAAACCGCTATTTTAATTTATCTATCATCGGTAAAGCCATTTTTTCCACGTCGTCTTTTAGCAACAATGATAGAACAACAGGTCGTGAAAGTTCTACTGTGGGTAAGTTGATAGCGTGTTTTTTTTTTTTTTTTTTGCATGACGTGGCTGTAGGTTCAAACCCTGCACGTAAATTTCTTAATGTTTTTTTTTTTTCGTTAACTGGAAAGAAGTTTATTCATAAGATTGGAAAATTTACGTGTGTGCAGATATACTTAAAAAATAGCTATTATTTTTGCAATATAAAACTGGAATATTATTTTAATTAAACTTTATAATTGATTATAGAAAAAACAAAACCGTGAACTAAGGAAAGATGATTTCTTCGTCGAAATAAAAAAAATACATTTGAATTTCACTCAAGTCACTTAAAATAATAAAACTTCAAATAAAACATTTTTTTTTAACTAAGTTTGCTTTAAACTAAGTTTTTGGTATAAAATGCTTATTTTCTTAGACCAAAAATTAACAGACGATGATATCTCAAGCAATTACAGTACAAACGCAACATGTTTTTATATTAAAAAAAAAAAGTTCTTAAATTTTACCCCCCCCCCCCGGGCTGCCTGCTGTTGTTTTGATTTCCCACCCGCTACTATCACTTTTGTTTTAACACCTCTCTCCACCCGGGCTGAACTATTTTGATTCCTTCTCCCCCTACCTCTCGACACTTGGGCAACGCCGGCTACCCCCGCTAGTATATATATATATATATATATATATATATATATATATATATATATATATATATATATATATACATATATACATATATATATATATATATACATATATATATATATATATATATATATATATATATATATATATAATATTCAATGGTTATGTGATAATAAATACAAAATTCGCGTGAATTAAAATATATTTAAGCGTATATTATGACCCGGCAATCCCCCCTCCCGCTAGTAAATAAACAAAAAGTAAAAAAAACTTACAAAGAAAATCTCTTTCCCGTCACTTTTTTTTCTTGACAAAACTACATTTGGTTTTACTTTTGTGCATATTTTTTTCATTTTAAGTTTTCTTTCTTTCTTGTATTGCCAATTTTTTTTTAAGTAATTTTTTTTATTTCCTTCTTACTTTCTAAGTTTCTTATGTTAATTTCTTTTTTTTTTTTCTTTTTCATTTCACAACGTCTTTGGAAGTTCCATTCTTTTTTCTTTCTTTTTTTCTTTCTTTCTTTCGTTCTTTCTTTCCTTCTTTATAGAGTTGTCATCTATTCGTAAGTTGTTTTTTGTTTCATTTCTTTTTCTTTCATGCAACCTTTTCTTCCTTTTTCTTCCTTTCTTTCCTGTCCGACTATTTTTTTTTTTTTTTTCGTTTTCTCTTCTTTCTGTTTTAGTTTCTCTCATTTTATTTTCATTTTTTTTTTTTTGCACAGTTTATTTTACACGAGCAAGAATACCCGACGTTGTCAGGAAGACGGCATTATCAGGTATTGGATGAAAAAAAATGTCCTTTTGCGTCTAGCCCGTAAAACAACGTTAAATTTTTATTGCTATTTTTTTTTTTTTTTTCATTTTAAAAGATTCTGCTTTTGGGACATGTCCAAAGACGTAATTTCTGATTCCATTGGAAGGAATAAACAAAACAAGCAAATAAAAAAGATACAAAAATAAATAAATAAATAAATAAAACAGGGGACAATAAACCAAAACTGAAAGAAAAAAGAACAAAAAAATACACAAGAACTGATAAATGGTAGATTCGAACCAGACAAGGATGGTACAACTTTGTTAACCGGCTTGATTCTGTCATGAGTATTCTCTCAAGAAGGATCACGTGAAGGTTGCCAACACCCCTAAATACATGCGATACAATGGAATCGATTGAATTCGAACTTGGCAAATCCAGGTTATCAGTCTGTGTCAGTAACCACTTGCGTATACCCTAATATACACCCAACTTAATTCAAAATTAAATAAGCTAAAGAATTAAAGAAAGAAACAAAAATAAATAAATAAATAAATAAATAAATAAAATAAATAAATAAATAAATAAATAAATAAAATAAAATAAATAAATAAAATAAAGATACAAAGTCCTTAACACAAAGGGAAATAACAGTCGGAAATAAGTCATACACCACCCCCATGACTATCCGATTCTTACCTTGAAAACGGGGCCATAAAACCTGGCATAGCTTTATGGAACAAAAAGGAGAGAGAAACAACCTTCGTAGAAGTTAGTGTCCCCCAATAATAATGCTGAGTAAAACGGAATACCATGAAAAGAATCTGGAATTTTAAGATCTCCATAATTCCAGTTATTATAGGAGCCACTTGTCTCATGAAAAAGAATTTAAAAAACTACCGGGCAAATATACCCGGTGAACCAAGTGCAAGAGAGATCCAAACTGTTGCACTTAAACGGACGGTCAGAATCTAAAAAAAAAAAAAAAAAATCTCTCGGTTGGAATATTTGAGTTCGCGGGTGAATATTTGGCATCCGGTAGGATGCGCCATCCCCAGCTTGAACAAATTTATAAGGAAATTTTAAAAAAAAAAAAGAAAGAAAGAAAAAATAACGAAAAAAGCAGAGTTAAAATATAGAAACAAAATAACACGTCGGAATAAAAAAGAAGCAAATAAAAAAGTAACAAACAAATAAAAAGAAACAAACAAATAAAAAGAAGCAAAAAGTTACAAAAAAACAAAAAACGAACAAGCAAATAAAAAAGAAACAAACATACACAAAAGAAACAAACAAAAACGAACAAACAAACTAAAAAGAAACAAACAAACAAAAAAGAAACAAACAAAAAACGAACAAACAAAAAAAAAAGAAATAAACAAAAAACGAACAAACAAACAAAAAAGAAACAAACAAAAACGAACAAACAAGCTAAAAACAAACAAACAAAAGAGAAACAAACAAACAAAAAAGAAATAAACAAAAAACGAACAAACTAACAAAAAAGAAACAAACAAACAAAAAAGAAACAAACAAACAAAGAAGAAACAAACAAAAAACGAACAAACTAACAAAAAAGAAACAAACAAACAAACAAAAAAGAAATAAACAACAATAAAAAAAATAAATAAATAAATAAATAAACAAACAAACAAAAGAGAAATAAACACTTAAAACGAAGCAATAAACTAAAATAACTCAATGAAAATCTGGGCTGGAACATCTACCACTAGTCTCTCACTTTTAGACAAGGTAAAAAAAAAAAAGTCATAAATCTAATACGTCCCGCTCCAACATCTGTTTCATCGGCGCAATGTCGCATACCTATGCATGTTTTACAAGTACTTGAAATATGCTCTGATGGACTTGATAGCACTTGTACCCCCCTTAACGCACATACTTCCGCCTAATCCAATAAGCAACAAAATCCCACCCCTTCACTAGATTCCTAGATGTCTAATAGTTCCTTCCTAGGATTACTAGACTCTGGAATTCCCTCCCTGTTTCCTGCTTCCCTGACTGTGCTTAGCTGCAGAAGTTTAAACGTGATATGAACAAACATCTTGGTGCTTAACTCTCCTCGGTGTCTGTTATAATAGACACGATCCTAAAAAGTAGTTCCTTACGTTCCAAATGTCATCTATTCGTAAGTTTATTTTGTTTTTTTTTTATGTTTTATTTAGTTTTCTTCATGTAATTTTTTTCTTTCTTTTTTTTTTTTCCTTTCCTGTCCGACTATAATATGCTTTGTTTGCGGGGGAGGGGGGGGGGAGAACACACAAACCGACGAAAGAAAATTTTAAAGTGAAAGAGATACTCAAAAATAAAAGTAATGTATCTTCGTTTGTGATTTCTTCAAACTTTTCGACAAAATTAATCGCAATAACCAAATTGAAAAATAATACGAACACAAAATCTAATCTGATCAATGAATGATCAACGTCGGATTACAACAATTAACGCGCGTGCACACACGCATGGGCGCACACACGCGCATACTTGTTGTTCATGAAGTTCTATAGTTTGGAAGATAAGACTCTCGTAATCTTTATATTCTGAAGCTGAATTATCCAGGATACTTGGATACCTATATTTCACTAGTGATGGGGGGGGGCTTTGCCCTGTCGAAAATACGCTTAAATATAATATTTTAATTTATCCAGATTTCGTATATATTGTTATAGAGTCGTGATTTCAAAAGTTAAAAAAAAAAAAAGTATTGGAAGATAAGACTTTCACAAGAAACACTCGTCTAGCTGTACACACTATCAATAATTCCCCCCCACTCTTTATCTGTGCCTAAACCTAAACGTAGATTCCATGAACAAAGCTTCTTTCTTAGAACTGCACGCCTGTGGAATTGTCTTCCGTTTTCCTGCTTTCCGGCTGACTACAATATGGTTGTGTTCAAGTCTAACATAAATAAGTTCTTGATGAGCCGTTCCATATAAGTTATCAAATTAACCGAATTTTCATTACTAATGATTACTATATTGTCCAATTTCTACTGTACACTCTTTAACCCTTATCCTTGAGTGGCCTCTTGCCTTGATAATGTGGTGATTCCTGTGTAAATAAATAAAAAAAGGTGCCATCAGCTAGAATCGAAACCGAAACGGTAGCATTCAAAGCTGGTGACGTTACCACTGTACCAACGTGACACGTATATAAGCCGTTTAAAAATTAAGAATAAACCAAGATGAATGCACAAAATGTATAATTTTTTTTTTTCACTTTTGACCCTTTAACAACAATTTTAACCGGCTAAAGACCTATAAAAAGAACGGCCCGTAAAAATCCCACCATTAGAGGCTCCCAGTGCTGACTGCTGCTCTGTGACTTTTAGTTTCGGAGGAGATGGTTTTAAAGTATAGAGACAAACAGACAGACAGACATATAGCCGTTTATGCATTACATTTTGATCAAAAGAAGTACGATATTATTGTGGGGTGGGCGTTTGCGTTTATCATGCATAAAAAAGGACGTATCTGATTTGGTTTTATTTATAAACTTGAAAATTATAAAAGTTTTTTAAAAAGGAAATGAGAAAATGAATGTTTGTATGAGATGCAAGGTTGGGATCCGGAATGTACAGGAGTCGTCATTGATTCCCGGGAAACGCCGGGTGTGGCAATAAATTTACTGCATTTATTTCAATGAATGCATAAATTCTTATTTAAAATTAAACCTATTTAAAAATAAATAAATAAACTGCAGAAAAATCTTATTTGATATACGTATACGTCTCAGAACGAAGATTTAATTTTCCCAAAAATCACGTAAATTGATCAAGTATGTTTTTTTTTTTTTTTTTATAGAAAATCATTTTTTATGCTTTTTAACGATTTTAATAGGAAATCGTATCCATAACAAGGCAAGGCTGATTAGTTTGAATTGAGTTGTCTCATCTTTATTTATAAAACATGGCGGACCAAAACATAACGTATCACTTCGTCATAAAAATTGATTTTCTTAGTTAAAAAAAAAAAAGAAAATGATCAATTTATGTGATTTTTGGAATATGATCTTCGTTCCGTGACGGGTACGTACATTATAAAGTTTTTTAATTAATTTTTTTCCTGTCTTTTTGTTTTAAAAATAGGTCTAATTCTCAAATACGCACCATTTTTTTTTATTACCCGCCCCGCCCCTCATCTAATCAACCCTAACCATAACCCTAACCCTAACTCTCCCACCTAATCAACACCGAATAAATCCTTACCTCTCACCTTTAACATTTGATATAATAATTTTTTTTTTCACCAAACAAGGCACAAGGCCACTTAGTCGTGGGGAGCTACTATTTGGGACCAGATTTGCAGGGATACTATTTATGGAATTGGGCAGCGAGATGTCTGTTCACATTACACTTGGATTTCTGCATGTCAGTACAGCCAGGGAAACAGGGACTGCCAAACGATTGTGAAGATTGGACCGCATGTTTCCGTGACGTCAGATTTGTGTGTACTATACGAACAATGGAAAAGCATAAGCGACTTAATGATTTTTTAAATCCTTTGTTTATCTTCTTCAAACTGCAATTAATAATTAATCTTTGTCATAATTTCGTTAGGTTTTAAGATTACACAGTTTAATGATTAATGATATTATAAACATTTGTCTATTAAATATGAAATACGGTTTTACTGAATGTTCTTTTGGTTACCTATGGGCTTCCATATTTTGTTCGGTAAAAAGAGAAGAACAAATATGAGGGGGGGGGCCTAAAAAATGCTTAATGTTTGTGCAATAGTAATTGTCTGTATTTTTGAGATGAGGTGTTTTCATTGATTGAGATTGTCGGACTGACTTCCTCATCTTGGTTGTTATTATCACAATGTTTCGGCCGTTTTATCCTCCGGCCTTCGTCAGGTGTTTTGCATCGAACTGGGGAACCGTTTGTTAGGAGTCTCGAACCCAACCCTTTATTATTATTACGGGGGTACCGTGTTTGGACTCCAGCTAGGCTTTGAGACATAGTTGTTGATTCTCTGAACGAAGGCAGTGAAAAAGTAACATTCAAAACAGAGAATCAGCAACTATGCCCCAAAGCCTAGCTGGAGTCCGAACATGGTACCCCCGTAATAATAATAAAGGGTTGGGTTCGAGACTCCTAACAAACGGTTCACCTGACGAAGGCCGGAGGGCAAAACGGCCGAAACGTTGTGACAATAACAACCAAGATGAGGAAGTCAGTCCGACAATCTCAATCAATTGTGCAATAATATTTTCAAATTGGTTTTAATCTGGCGATAAAATAGCTGACAAGAGTCATGTTTATATGAAAACTTAATAGTTAAAAAAAATGTAAACACAATTAATTAAAAAGCTATGTTGTAACGGAACATTTTGAAATAATGGAATTTTAATCGTTTTAATCTTTTAAAAATTAATTAATGTTTACGAAGTTTCTTTTTCTTGGCAATTCAACTGATTATAGTATATATTAATTCGAAAAAAACGCTATTAAAAAAACATAATAATAGTAAGTTTATATCAATACATGCAACTTCAAGGTAAATTTTTGTTCAATATGTGTATTTAAATTTTAAAAATATAAATATTTTTTACTTATTTGAACTCTTATGTTTCATAATAAATATAAATTTCGATAGATTTAAATATATTTTGTTCGAATTTCGAAAAAAATAAATATGGGGGTGGACACGCACTAAAAAAATATTTTCCCTCGTATATTTTACGAAAACTGCATTTTATATGTAATTTCATTCTAAAATGGATAAGTATCGAAAATTTCACGAAAATCTGACCATTAGTTGATTTTTGCTAGATTTATTAAACACGGGTATGTTTTCACGTTCGGAATGTCTACTACATGGGAACATTATTTTAAAGCGCCAATTATGTAAACACGATTTTCGTCTTGCAATTTCATTATTTTCGTACGATGAAAAAAAATGTTAAAAAATTATTACTAGTTTATTTTGCCCTTATTTTAAAGGTACTCCTTGGGTGTTGAGTTCCATGGCGACCAGCAGAAAAACAAGCGTCGCTCCCTTCCTGGTTTATTTTGCCTTTCTTCTTTTAAATGGTACAAAAGTTATACTGATAATATTAATTTCTAATAAAGTTACATCGTGTTACATATAGGGTGGGGTAATTCTGTGGTGACTTTTGGCAGTCCCTAGGGATCCGGGAGGGAATTCCAAAGTTCAGCAGAGGAATAAAGCTATTCGAGTAGAAGGTTTTACGGCATCTAGGAGTCTCTATAATGTAAGGGTGGGGTTTTGCTGCTTGTTGAATTTGTTGGGAGTATAGTCATCTAGGGGTTCTCGGAGTTCATCAGAGCATTTGCCATTGAAATACTTTTAAAGCAAGCACAAGGATGCCACGTTTCGGCGATGAGAGAGAGGTTGAAGTTTAGTTGATAATTCAGGACCTATTAGCCTGGCGACTTTTTTTTTTTTTTGGAACCCTGTCTAGGAGCGAGAGTCTAGTGACAGATGCACCAGCCCAGATATTGCAGCATTAATACTCCATACTATATAAATGTTAATATACTAAGCGCAAACGGACATAGTTTCGTATTCGATCCCAGGCAATACCAGATCTTCCTGCTAGCTACACACTTAAAAAAAAAAAAAAAAACTGTTAAAAGATAATTTGATTAAAATAAAATAAAATTATTTCTTACCATTTAAGCAAATGTCCTGAAAAGTTTTAGCGCCGTTAAACGTAAAAATGAAGAAAATTGTGTTGTCGTCTGTCTTTTGTTAATTCTCTCATTCGTCCATTCGCGTCGTCGAGTGTCATGTGACCGCTGTATCGCTTGCCTTTTATCGTAGAAACCCCGCCATTTTATGCGTGCGCACACCCACGTTGCCGTTTACCGTGGCAACATAGTTCCAACAAACGCGGCCTTCCGTTCTTTACATAATAAACCACTTTTAATATAAACTTAAACTAATATATCAAAACCGACCAAAGAAACCTATAATAACAGGTGAACCATGCATGGCCCCCGTTGAGTGCATAGTGAACGGGGTATAGAAATAAATGACTAAGCCCAACATTCGTCCCCACCCCCATTTAGCCCAAAAGTACCCAGGGGACGTCAAATTCTGGTGAAAATGAACAAACGGTGCAGTTCTAGGCCTTAACATATGTAAATTTGAGTTTTGTACCATGCAAAAAAAAAAAAAAAAAGAAATAACCAAGTCCATCATTTACCCCCCCCCCCCATTTAGCCCCCAAAGTCCCAAGGTCTTAACATATTTAAATTTCAGTTCAGCACCATGCACAGAAAATTTGGGACAAATATGGTAAAATAGTCTCAAAAATGGGGTGTTTTATTAGCCCTAAAAGAGCCCCTGGGGCACACCCAAGAGTTATCGCGAAGTATAGACAAACAAAATTATATAGAAATCAATTAGTTACAACTTTTCAGAAAGTTTTATAAAAATCCAAGGCATCAAATTTTTTTTTAATAAGCACAAAAGTGTCAATTTTAGCCATTTTAATCCGAAAAGTGCCCCTAGGGGATCGATCGGAGTTTTCCCGGAAAACCCATTCTGTTACTTTTTTACTCATATCATGTTTAATGTTTGTGCAAAATTTCAAAAAATTCCAAGGTGTAGTTATTGAGAAAAGTGCGGACAGACGAACGGACGAACCGACAAGGGTGAATTTGCAGGTCTATCCTCTTTTTATCGGGGGACCAATAAAATAATCTTAAAATATCTTATTCTATGGATATTTGGTCTACAGGTAACTAAAATAAAATGTGCCACGAATAATTCAAATAATACGATTGTACGATTGAATATTAAAAAAAAAAAAAAAAAAAAAAAAGAACTGAAATATTAGAAATGATAACAGTTTAATGTTGCCCGGGAGTACCTTTATTTTAGTTTTTGTTTCATTTTTTTAATATATGGTTTTTAACATTTCTAAAATTTTGAGATGAGGATTGATTATTCGTATTATTTGGATTCGGACTACTGTTTTCATCTTGAATGTGATTTTCACAACGTTTCGGTCGATGTAACCTCCGACCTTCTCCAGATGTATCTTGTCGAACTCGGGAATGTTTCTGCCGAACTCGGGAATTTGGACGGAACCCTTTATTTAATTCACGGGGATAGCGTGCTCTTGTTCCGTCAGCTATGACTGGATAGAGACCCTAAGTAATTCGCAAATGTATTTTTCGGTTGCTCGCACTGATACGATACAACCGAAAATACAATCGCGAATCACTTAGGATCTCTATTCAGTCATGGCTGACGGAACAAGAGCATGCTACCCCTGTAAAGTAAATAAAGGGTTCCGCTCGAAATTCCGCTCAAATTCGTCTCTCTCTCTCTCTCTCTCTCTCTCTCTCTCTCTCTCCATATATATATATATATATATATATATATATATATATATATATATATATATAGATAGATAGATACATACATACATACATAGATATTGTGAGTCACGGGAAACGGGTGTTTTTAAGGAAACAAAAGTTTGTGAAGAGAGCAAGGAACTTTCTAAAAAAACATCCGTTTCCCGTGACCCACTCTGTATTATTGAAAGTTTTTCTCTCTCTCTCTCTCTCTCTCTCTCTCTCTCTCTCTCTCTCTCTCTCTCTCTCTCTCTCTCTCTCTCTCTCTCTCTCTCTACGAGTTTTTCTTCCAGCATTTCTTAGGCAACTAGTAATGGAGAAGAAAAACGTCCAAACAATGCCTGCGACCAGTTAGGACTGTTGTAAGTATTAGAGTCTTATTGTTAATCGAATTAACCTGCAGTAGAAAATACTTACAAGCATAAATAACATACAACCAGACTAAGCCCAAGTACATAAGTACACATTTATTACAATATCGACAAACGTAAATGAAAACAACAACACTACAATACAGAACAATACACAAGGCAGTACTCACTTTCGTGGTGGCTCTACCGTGAGCAGTAGGTAATATCGTTCATTCTAGACTCTTACTCTGATTCAAGTGGGTATCGTTCCCACGAGGGGTAAAAATATTGATTCCCTTCTGGTGCTAGGACTCTCTCTGTCCCTCAAGGGAAATAACTCTCCTGTCTACTACGTAACTGTCGTTGTTTGCCCTTATTCCTCTACAGAGATACACGGTATACCAGTACATACATTACTTATCCAATGAAGAGAGTGGGTCTTGCTCTTCACAACGCATAGTCAACTATTGTCGGATACATCTGCTTGAGGTCGTTTGATAATCAGACGCCCATACGCCGATGACGGTTTCCCTTTCAGCGTTTTCAGAAATTCATCGTAGTCGACCCCTTTTTATAAATTTCGAAATAAGATCCTCATTTAATGAGCGAGTTCGATCAGTTTCTACTATTTCTCTTTTTTTTTACGGGGAGTCACTGCTTACCGAGGCTCAAAGGCCACTCGAGGATAAGGGTTAATGAATGTCAGATGGTCGGGGAGCCAACACTAAATGATCAGTTGTGGTGGAAAATGTGTGAATTTGATTAAGAGGACGGCTCAACAAGATCTTGTTTGTTAGTCTCGAAAGCTACCATGCTGTATTCAGCTGGGAAGCAGCCCCGCGGTACAGAGTTCCATAGGCGAGCAGTTCTGTGAAATGAACTTTGTTCGTGGAATTTGCGTTTAGTTTTAATCACAAATAGAGACAAAGGAAAATTGTTGACAGTGGTTGTAGCTGGACGAGTGTTTGCGAATGTATAATCCGAGGTTAGTGATCTTCTGTTTTTGATAAATATTGATGAACTCGAGATTACAATTAAAATCACGATTACTAAGAAACTCTTATTTGTTTCATGGCATACCAGTCTCCTCGGGCTAATAATAAAAAAAAAACACCTTGTATGCAATTAGTTGAACATGTGTCACTAGTTTAATTTCTCCAGCGACATTCGTGCTTAATTCAAATGAATAGTTCCGATAATATTTGATATCGCTATAGACGATTTGATAGTCTTTGATGGCATCTAATATGCCCCGGAAAGGGTTACATTTGTTTGAAATAGCTAAGTGTTAGGTGTGTCAGAAACTGACGTTACGAATGCGTGAAAAAATATTGAATAATTCGACCCCCTGTCTTTCCAAGCTTATAAC
>NC_136489.1:161152235-161159735 GCF_053919585.1 Euprymna scolopes | reverse complement strand
TACTTTGAAAAGTGTAAGTTCAATGAATAAACAGTTTATTGAAGTCAAGCTGCCGTTTTACTAATTGCTGAGCGAGAAATGTGGGTTCATACCTTCCCCAGTATTATTAGCGAACAAAACGGGGCGTGATAGTCACATCAGGAAGCGTTATGCCGTGTTGTTCTAATTCTAGACGGACGCGTCTATCCGATTTGGCTTGTTGTTTGCAGTGCCAGTGTACTCTTTGAAAAGCGCAGAAAAGATGAACGCTGGATGCGTTGATAAATGCCCGCAATGTGTTTGAGTAAGAAATGCAATTTCTGTCTCTCTGTAAATGATGCCCCAGGGACGGTAATTAACATGGTGATCATGTTGCATGGGTGGAAAGGCACGTGACTGGATAAGATTACTTGAAAAGGGATCAAAGTGGAACGTCAATATGGAAATGCCAAGATATATTTATCGTTTGCTTCTCTTTGTACGGCTTCCAATAGCAACGACATAGGGATATATTATTGCTATTGATGTTGTTGTTGTGGTTGTTGTTATTGTTGTTGTAGTTATTATCATTATTATTATTATTATTATTATTATTATTATTATTATTATTATTATTGTTGTTGTTATTGTTGCTGTTGTTATTATCATTATTGTTATTGTTGTTTTTATTGTTATTATTGTCATTATTGTTATTATTATTGTTCTTATTATTGTCATTATTGTTATTGTTGTTATTATTATTGTTATTATTATTATTATTGTTGTTGTCATTATTGTTATTATTATTGCTATTATTATTGTCATTATTGTTATTGTTGTTATTATTGTTGCTGTTGTTTATTTTTATTATTGTTTTTGTTATTGTGGTTTTTATTATTGTTGTTATTATTATTGTTATTGCTGGTATTATTATTGTTATTATTATTATTGCTGTTGTTGTTATTAATTTTTTATTGTTATTGTGGTTGTTATTGTTATTTTTTCTGTTGTCATTATTGTTACTATTGTTATTTTTATAGTTGTTATAAATATCATTGTTATTGTTGTTATTACTGATTCTATTATTATTATCATTATTATTGTTATTGTTGTTAGTGCTATTGTTGTTATTGTTATTATTGTTGATATTGTTGCTGTTATTATATTGTTATCATTATTGTTATTATTGTTATTATTGTTGTTGTAATTATTGTTATTATTGTAATTGCTTTTATTATTATTGTTGTTGGTATTATTATTGTTATCATGATTGTTGTTATTATTATTATTATTGTAATTGCTGTTATTATTGTTATTGTTATTATTATTGTTGTTGTTATTATTGTTATTGTTGTTGTTATTATTGTTATTGTTATTATTGTTATTGTTATTGTTGTTATTGTTATTATTGTTATTGTTAAAATGTTTTTGATGGGGGTACGACCCCAATGATTTTGACGATCTTACTTATAACTTACGGTTAGGACAATCAACCAATTAGAAGCCTTCAGATTTATTATAAAAAATATCGAATTTTGGATTCCATTCATTTCGCTGTCAACCTTTATCTTGGAACGACTAAATCGCGACTGCATTGGTTCTTCGCCGCCATTTTTGTTACTAAGAATTACTCAAAACTCGAAATCGTTACTACGTTGATTTATTACCGCCATCTTTGTTAAACATAATGTCTCAACACTTAACAGTTATTTTTATTTTTATTGTTATTATTATTGTTTTTATTATTAATATTATTATTATTATTAGTAGTAGTAGTAGTATTGTTACTATTATTATTATTGTTTTTATTATTATTGTTGTCGTTGTTATTGTTATTGCTGTTACTATTATTGTTATTATTATTATTATTATTATTATTATTTTGTTGTTGTTATTATTATTGTTGTTATTATTATTGTTATTGTTACTGTTATTTTTATTGCTGTTGTTATTATTGTTATTGTTGCTACTATTATTATTGTTATTATTATTATTTTATTGTTGTTGGCATTATTATTGTTATTGTTGTCATTACATTATTGTTGATGTTATTATTGTTTGTTATTATTATTGCTATTGTTATTTTTATTGTTGTTATTGGTTTTTTATTATTGCTGTTATTTTTTAATATTATTGTTATTGTTATTATTATTATTATTATTATTATTATTATTATTATTATTATTATTATTATTATTGTTAAAACATGGCTGTCTGTTTACGTCGGTTTCAAATTGGCTATTGTATTTTATAATTTTTTTTTAAATAAAGGTTTCATTTATTGTTGTCATTATATTATTGTTGATGTTATTATTGTTTGTTATTATTATTGCTATTGTTATTTTTATTGTTGTTATTGGTTTTTTATTATTGCTGTTATTTTTTAATATTATTGTTATTATTATTATTATTATTATTATTATTATTGTTAAAACATGGCTGTCTGTTTACGACGGTTTCAAATTGGCTATTGTATTTTATAATTTTTTTTAAAAGTGTTTTTTTTTTTTGGTTTTGTTTTTTAACTTTTGGAGACGAACTTATTTTAATGATTTTTAACTGATAAAGAGCGACTATAAAAGGAGGTAATTCATTTCTCATTAATTAATGTTTGCGATGATAATGATTTTTGTGACTATTTAGATTCACATTAAGATATGTTTTTGAGATGAGGATTGATGGTCTGTATTATTTGAATTTTTTTAGACTAGTGTTCTCATTTTGAGTGTTATTCTCTACACGTTTCGGTCGATGTAGTCTCCGACCTTCTCCAGGTGTATCTTGTCAAACTAAAAAAAATCTTTTTGTCGAATTTGGGAGCATGTGTAGAATTTCGAACAGAACCCTTTATCTAGTTCACTGGAGTAGCATGTTCTTGTTCTGTCAGCCATATCCGGGTAGAAATCTTCAATAATTCACAATTGTATTCTTAGTATTGGCCGCATCGAGGATTGAACCCTCAACCTCCAGAAGAGCGTCACATAGCACTGAATTATTCAGTACTTTATCCGTTACGTCATGAGTCCTTGCGAAACTAAATAAAGGTTTCATTTATTTATTTTATCCCGATTACAAGACATTAACGGCGTAAAAAAAAAGCAGCTTCCACTGTGTATAACGTCATGTTTGTGGGTCTATTCTTGCCAATAGCTATAAACATGTACTTGGCATCCATTCCCGTATCTATATAATAATACCGTAGTTCCTTTAACGTACGTACATATACGTGTCACGGTTTCCAGATTACAAATTATTCGATCGGGAGATCCTATTTATTAAAAAGCAAGATAGAAGGCGATAACACACTACGAACATTAAATTAGTGTATAGATACGCTAATTTAATGTTCGTAGTATGTTATCACTAGGGCTTTGACAACAGCATATTCTTTTCATTGTTTTGACTCTCGGGTATATATTCGACACAGACACAATTAATCAACCGAGAACCACATCACTCTACATAAAAACATATAAGATATCAATGGATATATATATCTGAGAATCAAAACACGGAAAAGAATATGCTGTTGTCATAGCCCTAGTTATCACTTTCTATCCGCCTTTTTAATAAATAGGATCTCCCGATCGTTGAAGACGCAATGTTGAAAAGAAATTAAATTAAAAACAATGATATCGCTTTTAGGCATATATGTAACTAAAATATACATTTTTGGTCTTCTGGCAAGGATCGAAGGGTAGTATCTGGTTTTTTTTTTTGTTTTTTTTACATAGGCATCACTACTTATCAAGGCCCGGAGGCCACTCGAGGATGATGGTTAAAGAGTGTACAGTAGTTAATTGGACAATATAGTAATTGCCTGTAATGGAAATTCAGTAAATTTGTTAACTTAAGGCGAACGGCTTATCAAGAACTTGTTTACATTGGACTTGAAGACAACCATATTGTAGTCAGCTGGAAAGCAGGAAAACGGAAGACATTTCACAGGCGTGCAGTTCTAAGAAAGAAGCTTTGTTCATGGAATCTACGTTTAGGTTTAGGCACAGATAAAGAGTAGGGGGAATTATTGATAATGTTTTCAACTAGACGAGTGTTTCTTATGAAAGTTTGGCGAGGGGGGACCATAGATTGAAGTTCAGTCGAGCACTTGCCATGAAAAATTGTTCTGTCTAAAGATGGTATAGTGATATCGTGGGGTTTCCGTTCTTGCCAGGCGTCCATGCAATGGGAATATATCACAGACTCCTATAAAGATTTTTTTTTACATAGGCGTCACCACTTATCAAGGCCGATAGGCCACTTAAGGATAAGGATTAAAGAGTGTACAGCAGTCAAAAGGACAATATAGTAATCGATAGCAATGGAAGTTCAGTAAATTTGTTAACTTAAGTGGAACGGCTCATCAGAAACTTGTTCACGTTGGACTTGAAGACAATTCCACAGGCGTGCAGTTCTAAGAAAGAAGCTTTGATCATGGAATCTATGTTTAGGTTTAGGCACAGATAAAGAGTGGGGGGAATTATTGATAGTGTTTTCAGCTAGTCGAGTGTTTCTTGTGAAAGTTTGGCGAGGAGAGACCATAGATTGAAGCTCAGTCGAACACTTTCCATGAAAATAACAATAAAGCAGAAACAAACTCGCAATATCTCTTCTGCGAGATAGAGGCTGCAGCGAAGAGAAAAGGACATCTCCCACCAGGCCGTGAAGTCTATTTTGAACTCTATCAAGGCAGGACAAGCCTTTTCTAGCAGCTCCTGCCCAGATGTGGCAACAGTATTCCATACTTGGACGTATCTGGCTCTTATATAGATAGAGAATTGCATCAGCAGTGAGATATCTACTGGATCGATAGAAGGATCCCACCATTTTTCCAGCGGCCTTGGTAGCAGATTTGATGTACGTATTCCACGAGTAAAGGTCAAGCCCAGAAGTACGTATTCCAGGAGTAAAGGTCAAGCCCAGAAGCCTGTCAAAACTTGAGGCCTCCCCAAGACGAGAGCCATTCATTTTAATTGATGCCAGATGGGGATCATAACGTTGCTGATGTAAAGATAGAAGCTTGGTTTTAGATGCATTAAAAGTAACCAGCCACTCCTTTCCCCATTGTACAATGTGATCAAGATCAGAGGAGAGAGAATCAGAGGGATTTTGGTCATTTACTGTCTTAGATGTGCTACCATAGATGGTAGTGTTATCAGCAAAAATGTCTACGAATGATGTAAGGATGTGATTTGGAAGATCATTAATGTAGATCAGGAAAAGAGTGTGGCCCAGGATGGACCCCTGAGGGACTCCAGCATTAATACTGTGAGCTTCTGATTTTTGCCCATCAACTACTACTCTTATGAACCTATCAGAAAGAAATGATTTAATAATTGAGAAGACATTTCCAGCTATACCATAGCTGGAGATCTTGTGAAGTAAACCTTTATGCCATACCCTATCAAAAGCCTTTGATATGTCAAGAGCAATTGCCCTAGAAAGGTTGCCTCTGTCGAGAAATTCGCTAATCCTATGAGATATAACTGTAAGCACATCTGCTGTAGATCTAGCAGAACGGAAACCATATTGTGTGTCACTAAGAAGGTTATTTTTGCTGAGATTTTATTGGAGATAAACTGTAATAGTCAGATATATTCTGACACTACATTAACTAGATTACTTAGCTATAATAAGAGCTACAATAAGATCAAACATTACTTGGTCTTCGGGCCAAGATCAAAGTGAACTCTTGTCCTCGCTCCTTTGGGACAGAGGAATACACTGGGTGAACAGACAGGTCTGTATTCAACGTCCGTGTGAGGGAGGCTTGGGAATGCCGGACTTGAAGTGTCATCGAGATGCTGAGAGGCTGGCCTTCCTGAGCCACTATATGCAGGATGACCAACCGTGGCACCCCGTGGTTACTGCCGCCTTCCCCGACCTCGTTCTCGACCCTTCCATCGAGAGCCGTCGCAGGCCGCGGGGAGAATCTGCCTACATGAAAGAGTGCCGAGCCGCGCTAAAACGACTACCAAGGTCCAGTGACCTTGTGACTGCTACCCGTAGGGAACTCCACAGGGATCTAGTGAAGGGGGCCGCCGACGACCCGCTATGCGCGCGTTTGGGGTGGCAGCAGAGTGAGATCCGCTCCGCGTGGAGCTGGGCGCCAGGTTCGAGTCATCTGAACAATTCGGAGTTCTCTCTGACCTGGCGATTGGCCCGAAATGCACTTCCACTCAACAACGTACAATGCAGTTCTGGGTTTTTGGAGTCGCCTGATTGTCCCCGTTGTGGGACAACGGCCGTAGAAACTACGGATCACGCTTTCTTTGATTGCCGCGAACTCCGCCAGTACTGGTCGTATGTCAGCAGAGTGACGGCTCGCATCGATCCTGAGCATCCTCGCCCAATTACTGTATCCAATGTTGTGGACAACGTGAGGCCGCCGTGGGACCGGGAAAGACAAATGGTCTACGTTACGATCCTGGCCGTGGCGAGAATGGTGATTTGGACGTCGCGTCTGCAAGGTTGCCGGGGGGTGTTGTCTTTTTCTGATCAAGATCTGATCGCGTTCTTTAAACACCAACTACGGGTGAAGATCAGATGTGATAGAAGAAGGCTGCATCGCGCGGCATTTGACAGAAGATGGATACATGTGGCAAGTCTGTGTGTACGAAGAGGAGCCAAATTTGAATACGTGTTCCCCGCCTAGGTGTGGAACGCGCAGTTCTGTAAAGTTAAATTAAACAAGTAGTCTCTCAGCTAGCTGAGTGTGTGTTCCATCCCTCCCCGATTAGGAAGCCTCCAAGATCCCCATCCCCTCTTACCTGCAATTTTTGTTTTCACCCCTTCCTCTAAATTTTACCCATCTTGGAGAAAAAGAAATACAAACTAACCTCCATCCCTTACCCACAAAAATTTTCTTTTCTCCATTCACCCCCATCTAGAGGGCATCCCCACCTAGAGACTGACCCGCAGAAGCGAGGTTCCTTTTACAAACCTAGTGGAACGGGCAGTCTATCAACTAGACGGGGTTGGGAGGGTCCTACTAATCACCTTTTGTTTTTTCTTCCCCCGCCCTCGACACAAATGAATTATTGTTACCATTTTATTGTTATCTTTTTTGTTTTTACACGTCAATAAAAAATGTTTTAAAAATTGGGAGTTACTAGGACGTCCCCCAATATGAAAGGGTGAATGCGGTATTATGGTGAAAGAAGACACTAGCTGGGAGAAACTGTTGACTTTGTTTTAGTTCTGGAGTGACAAGGATGACCAACGACCCCCAAAATTCCCCCTTTTGAGTTGGCCATGTGCCTAAGTTTTTTGTTCAACGTTAATTTTGAATGTATTTTTTAACATGAATAAAAGATTTAATATCTCAAAGTGTAGTATCTGTTCCGACAGATACTGCAGCTATGACTAGCTAGGACTAGCTATGACTAGCAAAGACCAGATGTGGGGGCAACCCCACATGCCTGACCTTTAACCAGCTCCCATTTCCCACCTCTCGGGAGCTGGTCCCCTTTTTCCCTTCCCCCTCCCTTCACTCCTCACATTAAAAATTGGCCTTGTGCCTAATTTGCTCGGTGGGGGAGC
>NC_136489.1:161124735-161142235 GCF_053919585.1 Euprymna scolopes | reverse complement strand
ATATATATATATATATATATATATATATATATATATATATATATATATATATTTAAAAAAAACAGTAATCTACAGACACGCGTGTTTCGGAGCCTTACTCCTCTTCAGCGTAGCTTGACTGTTAGTAGGATTCGAACCTTGGACCTGATGTATTTCAGTCCTGCGCTAGCAGTGTCAGAAATTTCGTGAAAATAGTGAATAATTCCACCCCATCTTTCCAAGCTTATAACTCCTCGAAAAATGTAATTCAATCCCTAATTTTTTTTTTCAATTAAAGGAGCAAGGACCAAGGTTTTATTAAAAAACAAAAAAAAAAAAAAAAAAAAAAACAATGTGTTTTTTTTAAAAAAAAAGGTTTTAAACTTCGGACTTTACAGGTAAATTTCTAAAAAAGCGATTTTTTTTTGTTTTAAATTTGAATATATTATTTATTGACCTTTTCTCTTCAATTTGTGATATATAAAACTCCCCGATATAATTAATTATTTACTTTTTAATAGACATTTTCAAAATGAGAGGCGTGAATTATTCGACCCCCTGTCTTTTCAAGCTTATAACTCCTCGAAAAATGTAATTCAAGCCCTAATTATTTTTTCATTTAAAGGAGCAAGGACCAAGGTTTCATTAAAAAAAAAAAGACAAAAAAAGACAAAAAAAAACAATGTGTTCTTATAAAATAAGATTTTAAACTTCGGACTTTACAGGTAAATTTCTAAAAAAGCGATTTTTTTTTTGTTTTAAATTTGAATATATTATTTATTGACCCTTTCTCTTCAATTTGTGCGACATAAATTAATTATTTACTTTTTAATAGACATTTCAAAATGGGTGACACTTGGGGGGGCGTGAATTAAAAAAAAAACGTTTGTCTAAAATATTATATTCGGTTTATTGGAAAGAACATAAAATTTCACATTGACCCTGAAAATATCGTAAAAATAGAATCAATAGAAAAATTTTGATAGATTTTTAAAGTTTAAAAATTGAAAAATATTGAGTTCGGAAAATTCATTACTGTTTTTAATTAAAGAAAATATTTCTATTACTTTTAAAACAACTGTAATAGTTTATTTTGGAAGTATAATCCATAAAGAAAATAAATAACCCACTTTTAACAGAGAAATTACGAGATTTTTATATTGTATTCGCAGTTTCGTGTTAGGGGTGTCAAAAATTCCTACAAAAATTCTGATACTGCTAGTCCTGCGCTATGTTGCCATAGACAATTTACTGCTTCATTTTTATCGTTCATCTGTTTAACTGGTTTTTGTTTTGATTTTTAAACGATAAACATAGCGCAGTGGATTAGGGCGCTGGACTAAAATACATAAGGTCCAAAGTTCGAATCCTACCAACAGTCAAGCTACGCTGAAGAGGAGTATAGCTCCGAAACACACGTGTCCGTAGATTACTGTTTTTAAAAATAATAAATAAATAATACGTCCAAATAAAATTGGGCGACTTTCTAAGAAAAACACCGGTTCTCCGAGGCGGAGACATAAACATTACTATCGTTGAAAAAATCAAAACAAAGACCACTTATATATATATATATATATATATATATATATATATATATATATATATATATATATATATATATATATATATATATATATATAGCGTGTCAAGAGGCGATGAAAAATCCAACAAAGTGCTCAATCGTTGATGTGAGAGCTGAATATATAATATTTATTACGACACTATATATACATATTTCAAGGTCGTACCATTGGTTTCATTGCGCCGAATCAACCATAACGTTTTTTTCTCTATTTGTTCACTTTGCATTGTTTTCATTTTTTCAATTTCGCTGATGAATTTACGCTGACTTTTTCCAACTTCTTATGATTGATTCGGCGTAATGAAACCAATTGTACGACCTTGAAATATGTATATATAGTGTCGTAATAAATATTGTATATATATATATATATATATATATATATATATATATATATATATATATATATATTAGCAAAAGTACCCGTCGTTGACTGGGTTCAAAAACAGCCTACAGAAAATGGACTCTGATTTATGAAAGTATGATAGGTTATGAAAAGGAAGGGTTGTAAAGAGATAGCTTCGAATTTGGGGGTATCAAACCAAAGCAAAATATAATGAAAGTAAAAATAAAATAGATACACCCCATAATTTATTATACCATACCTGTTCACACTGAAACACTTACCACAATATTCTGTGGATCTATATTACAAAACCTTGTTAAACTTTGTCACATATTTCCATTCTATGGAGGTCAGGCGCGAACGAACACCCCATAATAATTATACCATATTTCTTCAAACTGAGACATAATTATCAGAGTATACTTACACAGATAGATATGAAAAGTCTTTATTTAAGTTTGTGCCTATTTCCATACTATGGAGGCCAGGCGCGAACGCAGACCCCACAATTTTATTATACCATCCCTATTTAAGTTAAAACATACTTATCAAAGTATTATTATTTACATCTATATCAAAAACACTTGTAAACTTTTTTTTTTAAATTTTTTATTTCCATACTTTGTGGACCAGGCGCGTACGCAGACCCCGCAATTTTAATGAATCATCAATATGTCAGATCAAACATACCCATTCCTGTGTCTCGATACATCTATCATTATATATGACCAGTTTTCTATAATAGTCAACCATATAGGAGCCTATTAGTGACCAGACACACACACAGACGTTCAGCTTTATATTATATATATATATATATATATATATATATATATATATATATATATATATATATATATATATATATATATATAATGAATTTAGGAAAGCTCGTCCCCTTTGCGAATTGGAAAACTTTTAAAAGATTCGCTTTCTATTTATAAAATTAAATACTGTTGACATACCAAATAAAAGATGTCCTACCTTGGTGACACCGTTGGAGCACGGGGAGGAGCAGATGCTAGTGTGATTGCAAGAGTTATGAGTAGATATAATAAGTTCAGAGAACTTCAGACATTATTAAACAGCAGAAAAGTTTATCAGACACTAGCTGGCAGCCCAGGGTTGCCCGGTCGTACGATACGCTTAAACACGATATTTTAATTTATGCAGATTATGTATGTATTACTATAAAATCAATCTTTTATTACGAGGAATAATTTCCCCGGTGAACTAATTCGCAATTTTTTTTTAAATAATAATAATAATAATAATAATAATAATAATAATAATAATAATAATAATGTCGTTCATCAAATTTCGCCTGTGCTTTTTTTTTTTTTTTTTACAATATTACGTCAGCTGATATTTCGGCTTGACGATGAATGCCCTGGAAAAGTTACTTTTGATTAATGTTTAGTTTTAAAACATGCAAACGAAGAAATGATTTGCTGCGATTTTAAATGGTACCTCTTCTTCTTTCATCGTAAATTGAATTCATTAATAACGACAAATTAAAATAAAATGGTGAGGTACATTCGGGCTTGAACATGAACGGAGGGGGGGGGGTCATTTGATGTGGAGTCGAATTTTCCGTCACTAAGTTATATCTCCAGATTACAATAAATCTGTTTTTTTTTTAAGAAGAAATTATTTGCTGAAATTTTATTATCGTCGGTGTAACGTAAAACATTCCCTGTAATTTTTTTTATCTATAAAAGAGAAAAGCTATTTTTAAGATCGGATTTTTTTCGATTTTCGCTACTTATCGGATGAATTTCTGTACAAAAAATATATATACGTGAAATTTGCAAAAAGATCGACTCAGCCGTTTCGGAACCTATGAGGAAGGAGCTCACACACACAAGCACACACATAAATTGACTTTTATATAATAGTAGAGATTGTATGATATGTAGGGCTATGACAACAGCATATTCTTTTCATTGTTTTGACTCTCTAGTGACTCCGACAGTTAGACATAATTAATTAACCAAGAACCATATCACTCTACATATAAGATATCAATGGATACACACTCGAGAGCCAAAACAATGAAAAGAATATGCTGTTGTCATAGCTCTAATGATATGTAGAGAAATGATTTGAGAATGACACACTAGATAGGCAATGTGTATCTTAATGATATGGTGAGATGAAGATGTTCGGTTTGCTTGTTTTGTTTTACGGCATATCATAGAAAGAGAAATAGGGAATGGGAAGAGAGAGAAAGGGGGAATAGGAAGAGAGGGAAAGGGGGAATGGGAAGAGCGAGAGAAAGGGGGAATGGGAAGAGAGAGAAAGGGGGAATGGGAAGGAAGAGAAAGGGGGAATGGAAAGAGAGAGAAAGGGGGAATGGAAAGAGATGGAAAGGGGGAATGGAAAGAGAGAGAAAGGGGGAATGGAAAGAGAGAGAAAGGGGGAATGGGAAGAGAGAGAAAGGGGGAATGGGAAGGAAGAGAAAGGGGGAATGGGAAGGAAGAGAAAGGGGGAATGGGAAGGAAGAGAAAGGGGGAATGGGAAAAGAGGGAAAGGGGGAATGGGAAAAGAGGGAAAGGGGGAATGGGAAGAGAGAGAAAGGGGGAATGGGAAGAGAGAGAAAGGGGGAATGGAAAGAGAGAGAAAGGGGGAATGGGAAGGAAGAGAAAGGGGGAATGGGAAGAGAGAGAAAGGGGGAATGGGAAGAGAGAGAAAGGGGGAATGGGAAGAGAGGGAAAGGGGGAATGGAAAGAGAGAGAAAGGGGGAATGGAAAGAGAGAGAAAGGGGGAATGGAAAGAGAGAGAAAGGGGGAATAGGAAGAGAGAGAAAGGGGGAATGGGAAGGAAGAGAAAGGGGGAATGGGAAGAGAGAGAAAGGGGGAATGGGAAAAGAGGGAAATGGGGAATGGGAAGAGAGAGAAAGGGGGAATGGGAAGAGAGAGAAAGGGGGAATGGGAAGGAAGTGAAAGGGGGAATGGGAAAAGAGGGAAAGGGGGAATGGGAAGAGAGAGAAAGGGGGAATGGGAAAAGAGGGAAAGGGGGAATGGGAAGAGAGAGAAAGGGGGAATGGGAAGGAAGAGAAAGGTGGAAAATTGGGTTGTTGTTTTTGGTTCTTGGTTTTGCAGAACATAATTAAGTTTTGCAAAAAAAAGTAGAAAAACAAAAAGCATCAATGTTACGTGCATTTCGTCTCAGGAAGCCAATATATTCAGACAGCCTGATCTGGTAGCACAAGTATTGTGATTTTGACAGTAGATAAAAATCAACAAAATTTAGGTTATACTAATATGTATAATAGTGCAGCATGCATGCGAGATCTGTTCCGTACAAAGATCTTCACATACTCAGTGGCCAGATCTCACTTCCATACATAACACAGCATACTCATCTCCGATACATTCTTCTCTTGTAAACATTGGTAACTCTCTGCTGGTTAGTAATGGCAAAAGTTACTCCAACTCTTAACTCTGGCAATTACACTAGCTCAAACTCTTCCCTGTGCTCAAATGATACCACTATCACCAGGGTAACAAAACATCTGCACAACCTCAATATCTTCGACATATATTTTCTCCACATTATTTTTCCTTTCTTTACTCACGTTCACCCTTAACAACGTATATCGCCACTTGGATGTAAGGGGCTACTATTTGGGACCATGCCTAGGAAAGATTAACAAGATGTTGGTTTACATTACATTTAAACTTCTGCATATCAGTACAGTCAGGGAAGCAGATAGCAGGAAGGGAATTCCAAAGTCTAGCTGTTCGAAGTAAGAAACTATTAGAGTAGAAAGTTTTGACATTTAGGGGCCTCAACAGTGAAGGGGTGTGATTTTGTTGCTAAGCAGGTTTGTCGAGGATATATACGTCGCCACTTGGACATAAGGGGCTACTATTTGGGACCAGTAGATTAGAGATGTAATTTTGAAAATATGGCAGATATGTGAAGAACATGGAAAGAATGACTGAGAGTTCTTGTGTTATTAGATTTAAAACAGCAGGTTCGGTTGGAAGGGGTGGGGGTAAGGAAAACGGAAAACATGGGAGGAAGTGATAATGACTTATTCGCCAGCGGGCACAAGTTGGTTTATGAATCATAATGAAAACGTTCTCTCGTTCTTATGTCTGATTTTCACTCTGCATGTCTTCAGTTATTAAAAAAAGGGAAATAAGGTACTCAACACCTGACGTGATTCGATTTTATCCTAGTATGCTACTCATCCAAAAATTAGCTGTTTGTTTCTCAATGTATCGATAGCTTTGAGCCTCGAAGGGGCATAGGCTATCTACAACTTTGTAGATGCTTTTGTAGCGACTGAGTTCTTTTTACAGGGTGAGAGTGCTGGCCCTTACGCCCAACCTTCCCAGAAGGTACATACAGCGCTTAGCCTTCCCAAATGCTCACCCATCTGGTACTGGCCAGGCTCAACGTTGCTTAACTTCGGTGATCTGGTGAGAACTTGTGTGTCAACGTGATTGTGCCGTACTTTCTCAATGTATGAGGCTAACATTTTTTATTTCCTGGACAGTGTCATTTAATGTTTTACATCATTTCATCTGTTTATCATTTATTCATGTCATGATATTTTCCCTTATCCTTTATTATGCATATGTGGATGCGTGCACATATGTGCATGCGTGCACATATGTGCACTTATGCACATCTTGCATATGCACATATGCGCCCATATTACATATGCACATAAAGTTATGAACAATACATAGGGTCCGAGCAAAGCCGGGCTGAACTGCTAATAAACACAAAAACGAATTTACTCAGAAGTTTCGAGAGGTTATTTTTGGCAAATATATTTTTTAAGTCTGTTATAAAGGAAAATAACCGAAAAGCAAAGAGTTATCTCCCTTGGATGGGAAAGGGGGAAAAGACTTTTCAAGATGGCTGACACAGCATTTCACATAATCTGTTGCTCTAAAGTTTTACTATTTTTCTGTTTAAATAAATAAATAATTTGGTGCCAAAACGATGTCTTCTTTTAATTCCCACATTCAACAACCGGTTATATTTTCAGTGACGACATAACAAAGTCCATACCTTAAAAGATATTCACTAAAAGAAAACTCAATTTTTATTAAATGTTCCCTCTTCCACGAGTGGTTTTAGTCCTTTAGCGAAAAAAAAATATATTAAAATAATAAAACGACTTTTCGCGATTACTTTTATTAAATTCTTGAAGACTGAGACATTTTTGCAACCCAGTGTTCTTCTTCAAAGTCGTTGCTAGTACAAATTGATTATCTTACCTGGTATATTGTACATTATTAGACATTCTATCATCCATTCTTGCGGGATTGCTTTCTTATAGTCTATAACATTTGCTTCGTGGGTGCATCTTTTCAGGTACTGAACTAGCCTTTCATGTAGTATTGTGAATTTCTTAAACCAATAGGCATGTATTTCGTCATAACCTGGCGCTCTCCGATTGGCCATTTTGTGACTCTTCTTTCATGTCTTTCAGCCATTCAAATCGAAGGACCAGAGAATGAAATCATCAAGGAAACCCTCAAGACGACTCTACGAAAAATGGCCAATCGGAGAGCGCCTGGTCATGACGGAATACATGCCTATTGGTTTAAGAAATCCACGAAGCACATGCACCAGAATGGATGACTAAACGTAGAACCACACTGGTGCAAAAAGACACAGAAAAAGGAACCATCCTCAGCAACTACAGACCTATAACCTGCTTACCTACAATGTGGAAAATACTAACTTCATAACTGAGGGAACAATTTTATCATTCCCTTCATAACTACTGACTACTCCAAGAGAAACAGAAACGATGTCAAAAAGGAAAAGGAGGAACACATGACATATTATACATTAAAAGATTCTGAAGAAGGTTATAAGTAGAAAAACGAACGTAACCATAGCATGGATTGATTATAAGAAAGCATATGATTAGAATCCCGCAAACATGGATAATAGAATGTCTAAGAATGGATTCCGCATTTCTCTTATGATCCTTTCGTTCTTCCCATATCTGGCTACAGCAGCGTTTCGTTTCCGGCTGTTCTGTTTTTGTTTTTCCTCTATTTACATTTTGGTAGAATTGGCTTCCATCATTTTCAAAGGTTCTGTTTTGTTTGCGCTGTTCAGATTTGTGTCGGTATCGTCTTAACTCGCTTCTCTGGCTGCTGTTTTTCCTTCTCTTCTTCCTGTTTCTTGTTGATCATATTTCTACTTTTCCATCCTGTTTCCTTCATCTTGTTTATCGCTTTGATTTCTTTTTTTAGTTTGTTGATCTGGGTTTCCAGCCTCAATTCCCATCCATGTTTTGTTAGGTTTTTTTCTTTCTCCGTCTTTTTTTTCTACTTTAAAGTAGATACTTAATGTTTTGGCCCCTGCATAGATTAAATCGTTACATTTCTCGTCAAACTTTCACAAGAAACACTCGTTTAGCTGAAAACACTATCAATAATTTACCCCACCCTTTATCTGTGCCTAAACCTAAACGTAGATTCCATGAACAAAGCTTCTTTCTTAGAACTGCACACTTGTGGATCTGTCTTCCGTTTGCCTGCTTTCCAACTGATTACAATATGGCCGTCTTCAAGTCCAACGTAAACAAGTTCTTGATTAGGCGTAATCCAATTTACCAAATTTACATTTCTAACAATTACTATGATATTGTCCCTTTCACTACTGTACACTCTTAACCCTTATCCTTGAGTGGCATCTGGGCATTGATAAGTGGTGATTCATTTGTAAAAAATTTTTAACAATTAAATTGTTGGTCTGTAATGTTGGGATGTATGTTGTTCACCTTCTGTTTCAGCTTTTAGTTTTTTCCACTCTTGATTTCTTAATGACGGAATCTTTGTTTTTTCTTCCTCGTTCATAAGTTTCTTGATGCTTTCTACTTCAGCTAATTCATTTTCATTAAGTTCTGTTGTTTCAGAGTTCTCGATCTCCATGTTTCTTGTCTCCAAGTTCTGCAGGTCTTTTGCATCTGGAGTTCCTATGGATGGGACTCCATCGAGGGGGGGGGGCGTTTCTTCGTCTTTTTCGCCATTTGTCTTTTGTTGTATTTCATCCAGTTGTAGATTTGAAAGCCAGCCTCTTTTGGGGATAAGTTCCACTTGTTCTGATGTACTGTACATGGCACTGTACATGTCTAAGAACTCTGCGATATCCCCGGTCTTTGGGGTGACTTCTGTAATAGCATTCCATTATCAGTCTATTCTCTTTTTTTGTCCATTTCTTCTTTCGGTTTTTTGGGGTCGGTGTTAGTTACTTAGGTTCTCTTGTGTTTTATCTGTATTGTTTTGGTACCTGAAATTAGAGACGATACTTACGTGTTCTGTGTCGGTGATATTGTTTCTGAAATTACAAAAGGAGCCAACATTGTCCTATCATTTAATCCGCAAAATTTAGAAAATTGTACCCATCAATACAATAATACAGTTTTAAAAAGGATCCTACTTAACTGCTTTGTAACTGTTTTTTCTGTTACATTAATTAAAATAAAACTATAAGATTACAGTTTGATGACTGAATCCCATTACAAATCACACTTACTACTGATGAGACGATCACCAACGTATCCCTATAATTGAACAGCGATACAATAAAGACTGTTGGGCATTCACGATTGAAACTTGGTGGATAAGTAAGATACCGACTGCAGGATTGTGAATTTTATAAAAGATTCCATGGGTAGAATTTTTGAGGGGGGACCACTAATCAAGGCCTGGATGCCATTCGAAGATAAGGGTTAATGAGTGTACAGTAGTCAATGGGACAATATCGTAGTAATCGTTAGTAGTGAAAATTTGGTAAATTGGATTACTTAAGAAGACGGTTCATCAAGAACTTGTTTACATTGGACTTGAGGACGACCAGATTGTAGTCAGCTAGAAAGCAGGCAAACAGAAGACAGTTCCACAGGCGTGCAGTTCTAAGAAAGAAACTTTGTTCATGGAATCTATGTTTAGGTTTAGGCACATATAAAGAGTGGGGGGAAATTATTGACGATGGTTTCAGATAGACGAGTGTTTATTGTGTAAGTTTTGCGAGGGGTGACCATAGATTGGAGCTCAGACGATGTATTAGAAATACTATCTTTCAGTGATACTTGCAATTAGTCTCATGATACAAGTCACTCGATAAAGAGTATCATCTGATAGCGATTTGCCAAGATTTGATATGATTCGCCGAAACAACTGTCTATTTCTGTTCAAATGCTTTAATCAACTATTCTTACAGACATACATACACATCGTCACCTACCTTGAAAATGCTGCTGTAAAGAAATTACATAGTCATATGGAATAAGTCAGAGTTGGAAATGACATATATACATTACGACCACGTAATCCCTATAGCTATCTACCTTGAAAATGCTGCTGTGAAACCTAACATAGTTATATGGAATAAGTCTGAGAGAGGTGCACCTTTGGTTTAAGTGAGTGTCCCTAATGATGGAGGTTTGAATAAAGTTGAAAGGGAGAAACTGACCAAATATCTGGAATCTTAGAGAGATATCAATCATACCAGTTATTATAGGTGCCACAGGGCTTATGGAGAAGAACCTGAAGTCCTACCTAACTAATATTCCTGGTGAACCAAGTGCAAGAAAGATCCAGACCATCGCACTTCAGGGAACAGCGAAGATACTAAAAAGAGCTCTCGGTTGGGTTTTAAAAAAAAAAAGTAGGGGAATGTTGGCAGCTGGTTTGGCTGCCCAATACCAAGCATTACAATCTTCGAAGAAAAAAAAGGAAAAAAAAATACATTGTAAAATAGTTAACTCGGAGCAAAAAAGAAATGTCTACTTTTTCTCTGAATTTTGTAAAAAGGTTCTTGCTTTTGACGTTGATTCAATATAAAAAAAAGAAGGAAAATGAAGATGAATCCTCCGCTTCCAATTGTCTTCAAATGAAAAGCATCATTAATTGAACAATTTAGCTTTTAACGAAGAAATGTCTTCTTCATTTGTTACAAGGACCGGGATTTAAATGACGTCACCAAGAGGTATTATCAGCAAGTCCGTAGCATGTGCGCTTAAGAACTAAATTTAGATTTGATATTTTAACTGAAATATTCAATTAAAAATGACATTAAAAGGCGGCAAGAGTTTTTAATTATTTATAAAACTTTGGAGAAATTGCAGCGATGGCAATATCTACCAAGCGTTGCGAGCCTGTATCTGCTTTACCGTGATTTTTATGGCAAGTGCTCGACTGAGCTCCAATCTATGGTCGCCCCTCGCCAAACTTTCACCAGAAACACTCGTCTAGCTGAAAACACTGTCAATAATTTTCCCCACCCTTTATCTGTGCCTAAACCTAAACGTAGATTCCATGAACAAAGTTTCTTTGTTAGAACTGCACACCTGTGGAACTGTCTTCTGTTTTCCTGCTTTCCAGCTGATTACAATATGGTCGTCTTCAAGTTCAATGTAAACAAGTTCTTGATTAGCCGTTCTCCTTAAGTAATTCAATTTACCAAATTTACATTTCTAACAATTACTATGATATTGTCCCTTTCACTACTGTGCACTCTTAACCCTTATCCTTGAGTGGCCTCTGGGCCTTGATAAGTGGTGATTCATTTGTAAAAATTTTTTTTTAATTTTGTAACTTATTCTTTATCTTCACGCTTCTTTTCAATGCCTAATAATGTTAGATTATGCCGGGGCAACATCGGGTGGACTTGCTGATAGTAGATTTTGCTAAATCGACTATTATTATTAAAAAGTTAAAATTTTTGATAGCGAACATTATTATTATTATTTTGTTAACTGTTATGCAAAAAAAAAAAAAAAGAGTATGCAGTGAGAATGTTTTGAAAGAAAGGAATCTTTAGGAAAATATTTAGATTAACTTAGAAACAATAACAAGGAAAGAATGGGGTAGACACAAACAAAATATGTTTTCAAGTCTGTGGGATTACGGCAATAAATTTGGCCAGAAAACCTGACTGAAAGTCACGTAGTAGGTCTGTGTGTAGTCGAATGACGTAAGCACAAAGGATTAGTTTGAATATATACAAGCAGAGTTAGGAGACGGACCAGAGACACGTCCTACGACCACTGACAGGCAAAAATAATAATTAAATAAGTACAGTTTTGTTATGAAGCCGCCTGTGTTTGATTGTTAAAACGGCTGGAATAAGATAGAGTGTATATATTTATTTAGCAGCACGCATCCTTTTAGAAGTGCAACTAACATGATTATATATACGTGACAGCGATAAACAGAATAATCGTTACAGAGAAAACCCGACTATGCAACAATAATACAGGGGAGCAAAAAGGACAACCCGAATGTTGAAAACATCAAAGATAACTCGCCCATAGACAACGGGTGCATAATTCTTATCATCTTAGTAAACTCCTCTTGTAACATAGCGCTGGTGGCTATATGCAAACACCGAGCCGTGAGCGAAATCTAATATATAAACGGCTATATGTCTGTCTGTCTGTCTGTCTGTCTGTCGGGTTGTCTGTCTGTCGGTTTGTCTGTCTATCTCCATATTTTCAAACTATCTCTTCTGAAACTAAAATTCGCAGAGCAGTGCTAGGTGCCTCAAATGATTGTATTTTTTACGGTCCGTTCTTTTATTGTTCTTTTAAACGACTATATGTCTGTCTGTCCGTCTCTATACTTTCAAACTCTATCTCCTCCGAGATTAAAAGTCGCAGAGCGGTGCTGGAGGTCTCAAATGATTGAATTTTTACGGACCGTTTTTTATAAATCTTTAGCCGGTTAACATTATTGTTAAAGGGTTAAAAATGGGTCAGAATTGAAAAAAAAAAATTGTTGTACATTTTGTAGATTCATCTTAGTTTATTTTAAATTTTAATTTTTGAATCACTTTATATGCGTGTCACGTTAGTAGAGTGGTAACGTCACCAGCTTTGAATGCTTCGGTTTCGGTTCTAGCTGATGGCACCTAAATACTTTTATTTTACTTTTGAAATCACGACTGTATAACAATATATACAAAATCTGGACTATATTAAAATATCATATTTAAGCGTATTTTACGCCCGGGCAAAGCTCCACCCCCCACCGCTAGTGACGTAATAAAACGTTGTCTTTAAATATTTAGAGAAATATGTTGGAATTCTTTTTCTTTTTTTTTCTTTTTAACAGAAACAAAAAGAAAATGAAAAAAGAAAAAGACATTTTATATGGATTAATTTGTTAAGTTTCTTTTTGTGAACTTAAGTTTTTTTTCCCTTGATTTTTTTTTTTTATTATTTTACCTCGGAGCAGGTTCTAAATTCTTATGAAGGATTTTTTTTTTTTTTTTTACCACATGAAGGAGTGTAACAGCGCTGACGGCTATATACAAATACCGAACCGTGAGCGAAATGACGTCACGGTAAGGAAAAAGAAAACTATAAAAACGAGAGAGCATGTTCGAGAAGACGATCACGTTAAACGCACAGATGACGTTAGAGAGGTGGGTGATGTCACAGCCGTAACGAGAAGTCATGCGTTGGGGTAGAATGAGGAAATAAATGCTGTTGTACGAAAGAGTGAGTTCGAGTTATACTTTGTCTCGGTCTGCTTTGCGACGTAGACTGCATACAATGTGTGGGTCCCGTGTGTAAGCGTGTGTGTAACGTTATACTTTTCTTAAATCACATGATACGTTCACTACCTCGGATGCGCTAATTTATTGCGGTAGTTGTGCATTCATTAACACATTTACCTGACAATTTTATTTTCATTATTCAGAATTGTCTTCCGTTTTCCTGCTTTCCGGCTGACTACAATATGGTTGTCTTCAAGTCTAACGTAAATAAGTTCTTGATGAGCCGTTCCATATAAGTTATCAAATTTACCAAATTTTCATTACTAATGATTACTATATTGTCCAATTTCTACTGTACACTCTTTAACCCTTATCCTTGAGTGGCCTCTTGGCCTTGATAATGTGGTGATGCCTATGTAAAAAAAAAAAAAAAAAAAGAATCCCAATTACATCAATTAGTGCTTACCCGTCGAAAAAGTAGTTGATAAAACGCGATAATATAATTCCACGAAAGCACAAGTTTTTAGGGATGCAAGATTGCACCTCTTGTGAGAAATTAATTCTCACATTATTTAGACATTTAGCAGAGCTAAAACTCGACACAACAATGAAAGCAAACTTACCAGGTTGATGCAGCCGGTCGGTCTTCTTATAATTTGCAAAAATTCTGTGTCATTTATGCCGCTCTTCCGAGTCTGTTAGTTAACCTTCTAGACGAAGTGGTAGTTTTTTCTTCTTCTGAGAAGGCTTTCGCGGTCCTTGTTTAAGATCCAAAATGTCCACGTTCTTTCAAAGCGCCGATATTCCATAAAATTGGGAATCCCAAGTCAGCATAGTTGCTGATTTAAAAAGATGATATTTTGTCTCGAAGGAAAGCCTAATGAGTTAGGTTAAATTGTCTCACGGTGCCGAGACAAATAAGGACTAATTCGCCCTTTAATTGATGAGTCCATCGAAGCTTCGATGATAAACACGAACTAACATCCTTCGTGTTAGGAAGCTAGCCAGGACTTTTTGTCCGTTTGAATTCCCTACGCGTTTACAGGGTTAAAATTTAAATCAACCAATCAGAAAGACTGTAATAAAAGAAGGCATCAATTCATATCAACCAATGAATGTTCGCATTTCAAGTTATGCAATTTCGGACAATCTATAAATTAATCAATAGTGGAAAACGCAGGGCGGAATAACAAAATGAAACCTATTTTAACGGGTTTTACTAAAAGATGTACAACCAAAATGATGCCTAATCATTGTCCGACTGACTGACCTGCTGTTTGCCATATAGAAACAAGGTTTAAAGTTGCTGGAATCAGAAGGAACCGAATCGGACATTTAGTCATGCTGAATTTTGGTCGGACGTCAGACGCTTTACTAAAATTGTACGACTAAATTATGAACGATTATTTGCTTATTTTTTATTTGATTATTAACAACGGCAATTAGTCGTACATTGATCGTACATAATTTCTACTCGTACGTATTTAGTAAAACCGTATTTTAACAAAACAACGAAAATGTTAATTTCGACGGCAGAAAATAGTAATGTGTCCGAGTTAGGAAAAGAGAGGATTGAAGGTCCTTTGGGATATCTATGGTCGGCCAGCAGTTCATTATATTCTGTGAGCGTTAATTAAAATTAATTGATTTCCTAACATTTTTGGAGAAATATTTAAGTGAAAGGAAAGGCTAATATGTTTATACATTTTGGGGGTCGACCATTCATTTTGCAGTACTAAACGTGCCAAAATACTTCACTTAAATTTTATCATAGTAAAAAAGGAAAAAGAAAAAAAAAATTTAACTTCATTTTTTTTAAATCGAAATTACATATTTGAGGTTTTCAGCCTGATACTCGCCTATTATTTATCCCTAGCCCACAAAATCAACATAGATTAAATCATTCCTGTAATGATCTGGTTCCTGTTGCTTTTGCGGTGGGAGTTTAGTTCTGTGCAGTTCTAGGAGGTCCTCCCCACCCCAGGCTTGTCCTTCTCTCTTTGAGGAGGGGGGGTTAGTTTATTGCTAATCGCCTGAAGCGCCCTTACCGGGGAATGTCGGCGGGGCTTCCCAGGCACTTTTTGTAGACCAGAGTGTCCCTCCTCTGGGGCGCTGACTTCTCCATCCCCCTTTTCGACCCTGATGTCTTAAGTTCTTGCAGTGTGGAAAAGAACTAAAAAACCCTTTCCTATTTGTTCAGTCAATTATTTTCACATAAAATCCACCAGAAAAATCATATATCTATATATCTATATCTCTCTCTCTCTCTCTCTCTATATATATATATATATATATATATATATGATTTTTCTGATGGATTTTATTTGAAAGGTGATTTAGGGGTGGGGGCACGTAGATATTCGGTACAGAGAAGGTACATTGAGTGTACTTGCAATAACCCTTACCCTTGAGTGGCTTCCGGGCCTTGATAAGTGGTGAACACCGTGTAAAAAAAAAAAAAAAAAGAACAAACAAATGTTACACACATACATACAAATATTGAGCTTTATATATAAACAGATTAGCGTTGGAGGGGCGGCTTTGCCCGGTTGTAAAATAGGCTTAAATATGATATTTTAATTTGTCCAGATTTCGTATATATTATTAATATTATTATAGAGTCGTGATTTAAAAATTAAGAAAAAAGTATTTGGGTGCCATCAGTTAGAATCGAAACCGAAAGTCAAACTGCAGCATCCAAAGCTGGTACCACCATGACACGCATATGAACCGATTAAAAATAAACTAAGATGAATGTACAAAATTTATAACGATTTTTGACCACTTAAAAACAATTTTAACCGACTAAAGACCCATAAAAGAACGGTTCATAAAAAATCCAATCATTCGAGGCCCATAGCGCTAGGTGTATTAGAATTTTGGGGGAATTTTTAACACCCCTAACAGAAAACTGCGAATAAAATATTAAAAAAAAAAACTCGTAATTTCTCTTTTTAAAGTGGGCTGTTTATTTTCTGTATGGAATATACGTCCAAAATAAACTATTGAAGTTGTCTAAAAAATAATAGAAATATTATTTTTTATTAAAAAAAAAGTGTTTACAAAGTGCCAGTGCGCGTTCAACCAGCCATTTTTTTACTTATGAAATCAATTGAATTTTACGAGTGAAATTTTTTTCCAATTTTTAAACTTTAAAAATCTGTCCAAATTTTTCTATTGGTTAAATTTGTACGGTATTTTCAGGGTCAATGTGAAATTTTATGCTCTTTCCAACAAACCGAATATATTTTAGACAAACGTTTTTTTTTAATTCACCCCCCACCCATTTTGAAATGTCTATTAAAATTTAAATAATTAATTTACTCACCAAAGTTTTATATATCACAAATTGAAGATAAAAGATCAATAAATAAAATATTCTAATTTAAAACAAAAAAAAGAAGTGTTTTTTTTTAATTTACCTGTAAAGTCCAAAGTGTAAAACTTTTTTTAAAATCACGTTGATTTTTTTTAAATGAAAGCTCATGTTATGCTTATATCGTCAAGTTAATACCGGACGCTGACGAGAATGTTTTCTATTTCATTCGATGTTTTCTTTTTTTAGATATTTAAAAAAATTCATCCGATAAAGTAGAAATAAAGTATAATAATCAAAAACTCGGGTATTTCATTAAGAGAATTAAAAAAAAAAAAAAAATCGGTCGACTGGGTTTTTCGTTTAACGACAAAAACTTATAAGTGAATGTGCTTTTTTTCACCTACGGAGGCACCAAAATACTAATTTTGGTTAACAGCACGCAATAAAAAGAGATATTAATTATGGCGTTTATAAGTCACCGTAAAATAATCGAAAAAAATCAGAAATTTGTCTCCCTTTATTTGAACAGTCAAAAAATGAGTTCACGTTTTTTTTTGGGGGGGGGGATCCTTGTTTAAAAAAGTATTTTATTTAAAAAGGACATGGAATATAAGTATAAATGTGGATAAATTCTTAATAATGAACAATGGAAGTTGAATAGAATTTTTTATAGGTAAGTGATTTTTTGGAATATATATATATTTTTTCTTATCGAAGTAAGTAAAATTTAGTTGATTTTCTTTAAATCTTTTTTTAAAGAAGACCTATTAAAAAATAAATA
>NC_136489.1:161082235-161119735 GCF_053919585.1 Euprymna scolopes | reverse complement strand
ACCTGTCTGTTTAAATGTATGTATGCATGCATGCATGCATGTATGTATGTATGTATGTATGCCTAAAACTTTTGACAGAGGCGACAGATTTTCACAAGATCGGTATCATTTTGAAGCACGATGTCTCGGACAACAAATATTGGAAAATTGGCGAAAAACATTAATTCATTCACCCTCAACTGGGCAGTTTTCTACAAGGAGGGGTCGATTTTTTGCAAGCCTTTTTTGCAAGTCATCGTATCGGTTTGATTAACTTTGCCTAATTTTAACGTTCCGAACTTCCGGTCGCGTCATGGAGTAGCGGTAAGACGTCAGATTTTCTTTCATTTTCTTTTCCGCCTTCGCGTCACGGTTCGAGCCAACCTGCCTACTACCATTTTTTTTTTGTTTTTGTTTTTGCTTAACGCACACCTTCAAACACTTGGGCAACGCTGGGCACCCGGGCTAGTTTTATTATATAGACATAAGAAATACTAATTGAAATACCTAAGGGAGAACTTCTATTCTCTATCATTTAACACGGGAATATAACAAGCGTGTCCCCGTGACCAAGAGTCAAATTTGCTTTGACCAATGACAAACTCTCTTGAAATAAATGAGCCAATCAATATCGACTGAGCATCAGTGGTTCGTGAGTTAATGAAACACGCACGGAAATACGTACTCGCAACCACGCACAAGCAAGTGAACATTTTTCAAGTGGACATGTTTGTCCGACTATTATATTCACTTGCATAACCTCTCCGAGGAAGTTTTTCTGAGAGAAAAATGGAAGGGGTGAGTGGAATGCTTCTTAATGAGTTCTGCTTGCAAAATTATATATGTTTATAAATTGACATTTTTATAATAGTAATATGCTAAGAGAATAAATAAGGACAAATATTATACATGTTTAATGCAAGGCATTTATATATCAAACACATGTTTAAGGTGAAGTATCCTTATATATATATATATATATATATATATATATATATATAAATTATATATATATAATTTATATATGTATATATATAATTTATATATATATAAATTATGTATATATATATATATAAATTATATATATATATAAATTATATATATATATAAATTATATATATATAAATTATATATATATAAATTATATATATATATATAAATTATATATATATATAGATTATATATGTATATATATATAAATTATATATATATATATGATTTAAAGGAGATTAGAACAATAGTCTAAAGAGCTGGTGTATTTCAATGTAGCAGTGAAATTACTAGTTTAATTAAAATACAGGAAAGAGAAGGTGCTCATTGTAATTTAGATATATAATAAGCTCGATAGGTAAATATCCTAGAGCTAATTCAATATTAAGTAATGTGATTGATAATTTAAAATTTGAAATTCAAATTATAATTAAATTAAAAATCCGTTTCATAAGAAGGAACAACAACAAAATCAATTATCTGTACGATCGTTTCGGAAAACAATGCTTTTTATTGTGGTAGACATCAAGTTACGTACAATAATTACATATAGTTTTTTTAATAAGCAAGGTCTCCTCGTCAGCAAATTTTGAAGGGTTTTTATTAAATTTAAAAGACACCATAAATAAACCTAGCATGAAAAGTAAGGCAGATGTATCTGAAAAAAATTGAAATAAAAGGTCTGGATTTAAAATTTATAAGAAAATTAATATGGGTTAGAGATAGAAAAGAAATAGAGTGAAATATAGATTTGAATTTAAATTATAAGTTTGCTTTAAGTACCACATTTCAAATATATATATGCATATATATGAAAAAATAGACACATATATATATATATATATATATATATATATATATATATATATATATATACATAGGTATACAGGTATATATATAAAAAAGTATATAGAGAAATTTACCTTTTAATTTTTCGCTTTTTGAAATCAGGAACTATGGTTAAAATACTCATTTAGATGTTTGCTATAGCTATGAAACGGATTTTTAATTTAATTATAATTTGATTTTCAAATTTTAAATTATCAATCACATTACTTAATATATATAAATTATATATATATATAAATTATATATATATAAATTTTATATATGTATAAATTATATATATATATAAATTATATATATATATATAAATTATATATATATATATAAATTATATATTTATATATAATTTTAGTCATTCAATGAATTTAAAAATTTATGACGTGAAATGTTTGAATTTCAAATCAAAAGATTTTTATTATTCTATGTAAGACAAAGAATACATTTGAAATATTATAACTTCTTATCCTATAGGATTTCGATGTCTACCATCTCTTCAGGGGAGAAAATATTAGAAAATAAGTATAATGGTTTGCACCATATTTGCTAAAGTCAGTGAGACATGGAAAATCACAAAAGTTGTTTAAGTATTTAAATGTCATATAGTAAGGAAAGTTAATGAAAATGATATAAAAATTCATATCCAAACTGCATAGTGAAATCCGAAATGAATGTCTTTGATAGCAGTGTTGTAAAATGATTCAATCTGTATTTTGAGTAATCCACATCACAAGGTAATGGTCCAAAGTAGGCATTTCCCTGGAGCAAATTTTCTTTGTTTATATAATGGGTCCGGTAAAAAAAATTATATATAGGTCCGGTGGATCTGTTTATTAATAAACATATAACTTGATACATTTAATATTTTTTAGAATTATAGAACATGAGCTTCAAATTCCACTCCAAAATAACTTCAAATTGATAATAAATTAAAATTAAAACCGCTTTCAGTAGACAGGTCATGCAAAAAACCTGCTGACTTTAGCAAATAAGGTGTAAACCATTATAACTATTTGCTAATATTTTCTCCTCTGAAGAGATGGTAGGCATCGAAATTCTATAGGATAAGGAGTCATAATATTTTGAATGTATTCTTTGCCTTACATATAATAATAAAAATCTTTTGATTTGAAATTCAAACATTTCACTTCATAAATTTTTAAATTCATTGAATGACTAAAATTTGATTTATTTGCTCTATCTTGTATATCGAACAATTCTTATTTAGGTGGGATAATACTTATAGAATATTACTGCCAGTAATATCTTGTACAAATTATAATCACAGGTTTCCATACCAGTTGATTGTTAGATAATTTTATTCTGAAGTATATATATATATATATATATATATATATATATATATATATATATATATATATATATAAACTATTATAGTAATACTTATGTCAGACCCTTTAAGAATTCTGTTCTTATTGTTGAGCCCTTTAAAGTTGAAATGAAAGTCGAACACTTAAGCTTTCACGCGCAGATCATGATGTGATAATCATTATATCTCTATGGATGGACGTTTCGATATTTAATAATAGATTTTTAAATTTCAACGATATTTGTCGTGGTAAAAGTTAGCCGTGTGCTTTGTTTCTTGCTAATGGAATCAGAGATGGCTTCGTGGCCGGGTTCGAATCTCCTGACCGGCTGTAATCGTGACACCCTGCACTGATGATTCCCGAAAGGATGAAACACTTGTGTCTGTAGGTATTTATAAATTATCATAGTAATAATATATATATATATATATATATATATATATATATATATATATATATATATATATATATATATCGTTAGAATTCAAAAGATTGGACAGTTAAAGGCGCGTTTCTTCATTTTTGTTTAATTTTTAATTTTTCGTTTATATGTGTATATGTACTGTGTGCATGTGCGTACATATTTTTTTTATTTTTTTTTCATAATATTATTTTGTCACCAATTGAAAACGAATAAAGAAAAGTTATAAGCTTTTATGCCTTTTGTATTCTTTTTTATACATTTCCATTCATATATATATATATATATATATATATATATATATATATATATATATATATAAGTCTGAGTAGGTATCCATTAAAGGCGTTGAGTGAAATTTGAAAATCAAATAAGAGAGTGTTACATTTAACACTTTAAAGCCAAATAACAACGCGAATTTTTTTAACCTTTATAGAATAAATGAATGTTTATTTTTAAAGAGAGAGAGAGAGATATTTCGGAGATATACACTCCTTTTTCAATCTAGGTAGGTATCCATTAAAGGCGTTGAGTGAAATTTGAAAATTATCCGGCTACAGAAAAACCACAGCTAACATCAGGTGGACTTAACTTAAAATTCTTCCATTCAAGATCATGACGAAGAATAAAAGAATATATATATATATATATATATATATATATATATATATATATATATATATATATATATACAGATTGAAAAAGGAGTGTATATCTCCGAAATATATCTCTCTCTTTAAAAATAAACATTCGTTTATTTTATAAAGGTTAAAAAAAATTCGCGTTGTCATTTGGCTTTAAAGTGTTAAATATAACACGTTTCTTATTTGATATATATATATATATATATATATATATATATATATATATATATATATATATATATATATATATATATATGTGAAAAAAGATAAAAGATATAAAATGGTGAACATCTTACCATTTATTTATTTCTGTACGTTGGCATGCACAATTCTTGACAACACCTGTTTCGTGGCGCAGAATCATTCATACAATTATTACGTCAATTCTTGAATTTATTCCACCCTTAACTCATCAGAAGAAAAAGAACTTATCAACTTTATCTTCTCTTTCTTCTTCGCTTCTCTTCTCTTCTATCTATCTTCTATATAAATAAAATGAACTCATTTATTCTCGTCGAATTTTGACCTTAATAGGATTAAAAATCAAGATATTTCATGCAAATATAATATGCACAAACGGCAGAACAATATCTGAGGTGTGTTATAGGCTTATTATTTCTCAAATTCCTCAATAATCTTAGATTTCTATACTTTTTCTGCTGAGAAGTCACGGCCAAAATCGGTTAAGATCAATGGAAGTGGTAAAATATTTTCTCTCTAATAAATTCCTCCTCCCCCTTCCACCACTTAACACCGTTTGGGGATCGTTCACAAGGAACAGTTGAAAAGAGAACACCGGTTTGGCTTCGTAGTTCTTTCATGTGAAGTTATTTAAAATCACTAAACTAAGCTGCAGTGCTCTGTGGCGTAGTGGTTAGCGTGCTGGACAATTCACATTATATTTTCACGTTCGCGCCGACCTACCGTAGTCGTTTTTTTTTTTTTTTCCTAAACAACTGGAATGGACTTTTCTTGGTGGCCGAACTGTTAACGTTGCAGATGTTTTTTTTGTTTGTTTTTTTTTTCACACTTTATTTTCCTACTTTTACTCATGACTCCGGGTTTGATCCTTCCTACTTACCTACCATAACATTTTTTAAAACTCCCCCCCCCCGTCCCGGAAACAAACACTCAGGCAACGCCGGGTACCCCCGCTAGTCTCTTCTATATAAATAAAATGAACTCATTTTTTCCCGTCGGATTTTGACCTTAATAGGATTAAAAATCAAGATATTTCATGCAAATATAATATGCACAAACGGCAGAACAATATCTGAGGTGTGTTATAGGCTTATTATTTCTCAAATTCCTCGATAATCTTAGATTTCTATACTTTTTCTGCTGAGAAGTCACGGCCAAAATCGGTTAAGATCAATGGAAGTGGTAAAATATTTTCTCTCTAATAAATTCCTCCTCCCCCTTCCACCACTTAACACCGTTTGGGGATCGTTCACAAGGAACAGTTGAGAAGAGAACACCGGTTTGGCTTCGTAGTTCTTTCATGTGAAGTTATTTAAAATCACTAAACTAAGCTGCAGTGCTCTGTGGCGTAGTGGTTAGCGTGCTGGACAATTCACATTATATTTACACGTTCGCGCCGACCTACCGTAGTCGTTTTTTTTTTTTTTTTCCTAAACAACTGGAATGGATTTTTCTTGGTGGCCGAACTGTTAACGTTGCAGATGTTTTTTTTTGTTTGTTTTTTTTTCACACTTTATTTTCCTACTTTTACTCATGACTCCGGGTTTGATCCTTCCTACTTACCTACCATAACATTTTTTAAACCTCCCCCCCCCCGTCCCGGAAACAAACACTCGGGCAACGCCGGGTACCCCCGCTAGTAAGAAATATAGTAATATGGGCATGGTATAACAATTTAAAAAATAATTGCAACTGTTCCTTCAATGTTCAGATTTTTAATAGTTTTTCTTGTAAACGTGAGTAATTAGTGTCTATTATTATGACACCCTGACCAGACTATCACATTGTACAGCATAATTACATTGACACACCGGTTAGATCACCAAAGTTAAGCAACGTTGAACGTGGTCAGTACTAAATGGGTGACCACTTGGGACTTCCAGGTGCTGTATGTGCTCTCCGCTTATCTCGGCATTGTTTCCAGTCGTCCTGGACTTCTCCTTGCCAATGGACTCAAGCAATGCCGATTCAGGAGAGGTGTGGTTGATCATTGCGCGATCCTTGCCTCACAATTACACGTGCAGCTGCCCCTACAAGGTAACCTTTGTCTTTCGAGACTGAACGGGACATCGAGAGACTCTCGTAGAGCTTACTCATTTCACATTCTTGGGTGAGTGTTTTTATCTTGGTGACAAATTCCTCAACTGATTTTGCCTCGTATGTTAAACTGAGAACGAGGGTGTCACGTTCTTTCAGTGATTGCAAAATTCTGCAGATTTGTCTTGGACTGATGCAAATGCAAAACTGTTTGAAAATTAAAATTCTGTAAAAATTTTGCGACATTGTGTTGAAGACATTGCCAAAAAAAAAAAAAAATACTTGATCTAACTTCGTCACTTTTATAGTGATTTTCCGTCGCCGTTAAATATATTTTTAGGTCTTGTTAAAATTACTTCCAATTTTCTAAAAAGAATTTTTTCGAATGAAAATCTGGAGTCGAAGGTGAAATAAAATGACCATTTTATTTATCTATTTGTTTATCTAGTTGTATTTTACAGTGTAACCCGGTTGGTTGATTGGTTGGTTGGTTGGTTGTTTTTGTTTTACGGCATATCAACCTTTTCGGGTTATTTAATGCCGAATCTAAAGATTTTGAGGAAAAATTTTTTTAATAGAGTATATTTGTTGTTTTCACGTCGGTTTCTATTTAACCGATAGTTGGGACCCTAACAGGTACTACCACTCCGGGTCAGAGTGGACCTGGGAGCAATGGTAATTAAAGGGTGGCTCCACACTCCCCAAAGCCCACAAGCTGGGCCTCACCACTGGATATAGTTTAAGGTCATATCCAGGACCCCCATTGAGGGACTTTTACCCTCTGCAGGGGGGCAGTCGGCGTATTCTAATGCCCCACCGACAGGGCCACAGTGTAACCCGGATATAAGAAACTGGAGGGATCTGATAAGATTAGTTCCCTACAGCTCTCTCATATCCGGGTTACACTTATATCCGGGGTTCTTATATCTGGGTTTCACTGTACATTAACAAAGGCTCTAATTTGGGACTAGAGAAAATCTTTCTTATATTCGTATCTCTGTTTAAACATAGTTATTCTATTATATAATCTGAGACTGACATACGCATAAAACCAGCCTGGGTGGCCGGCGTTGCCCAGATGTTTAGAGGTGTGTATTTAGAAAAAAAAAGGCTCGAACCCGTATTGCGAAGGGGGAAAAAACGTGACGTCTTTGCTGCTGTGTCCATCGCCAAACCGGAAGTGGCGAAGGTTTAAATTAAGGCTAGTCAATCGAAAAGAGAGGATGTCTCTCGAAAATATTGGCGCAAAAAAGCGACTACTTCCTGTTGAAAAGTGCTCAGTTGAGAGTGAAGGAATTAATGTTTTTAGCCAATTTTTTCGATATTTGTCGTCCGAAGGGTCGAGCTTCAAAACGATACCGATTTCGTGAAAATCCGTCGCCTCTGTCGAAAGTTTTAGGCAGATATACAAACATACATGCATACAACATACAGACAAACATACATACATGCATACATTTAAACAGACAGGTGAGATTCATATTATAGATAATGCGATTTTATTGTATATGAGAATAATCTTTATTAAAAGACCTGAAATTAAGTAGCGATGTCCTGTAAGAGAAAAGCATTGAAGTATTTGAGACGATTGAGATTTATCCACAAAGAAGCCATTACAAGTGGCGCTTGGAAAACCGGAAGTTACTGATAGCAATTCCGCAACAAATGTCTTTTTGAAAACCCATACACACATATGTATATACAAATATATGTTTATGGGAAAATATGCTTATCTATGATATAAATCTCACCTGTCTGTTTGTATGTATGTATGTATGTATGTATGTATGTATGCATGTACGTATGTACGTACGTACGCATGTATGTATGTATGTATGTATGTATGTATGTATGTATGCCTAAAACTTTCGACAAAGGCGGCGGATTTTCACGAGATCGGTATCGTTTTGAAGTCCCACCCTTCGGACGACAAATATCGAAAAATTGTCCAAAAGCATTAATTCCTTCACCCTCAACTAGGCCCTTTTCTACAGGGAGGGGTCGCTTTTTTCGAAAGTCATCGCCTCTTTTCTTAATTTAAACGTACGTCACTTCCGGTTTGGCGATGGACGCAACAGCAAACATGTCACCTTTTTTTCACGTTCTTCTCCTTCTTTGCAGTACGGGGTCGAGCCTGCCTGCCTACTGCCACTTTATTTTTTTTTGCTCGACACACACTTGCAAACACCCAGGCGACGCTGATCACCCAGGCTAGTCTATAATATAAATCTCACCTGTCTGTTTAAATGTATATATGTATGTGTGTATGTATGTATGTATGTATGTATACCCAAAACTTTCGATAGAAGCAACGTATTTTCACGAGATTGGTATCATTTTTAAGATCGGATTTTCACGAGAGGGGTATCATTTTTTTGTCGGACGACAAATATCGAAAAATTGTCTAAAAACATTAATTTTTTTACCCTCAACTGGGCACTTTTCTACAAGGAGGGGTCGATTTTTGCTAGCCATTTTTACAAATAATCGTATCGGTTGGATTGACTTTAACCTTCCGAACTTCCGGTCGCGTCAAGGAGTAGAGGAAAGACGGCAGATTTTCTTTCACTTTCTTTTCCAACTTCGCGTCACAGGTTCGAGCCTGCCTGCTTACTACCACTTTTTTTTTTTTTTTTTTTTTGCTCAACACACACCTCCAAACACCCGGGCTACAATCAACATCCAAATGACTGCTTTGACGATAATGACAGTTTTCAAAAGGCGAACAATTGAAAGATACACCTGCCTTACTTAAAAATGCTATATATATATATATATATATATATATATATATATATATATATATATATATATACTAGCTGGATGCCTGTGTTGCCCGGTCACACAATATGCATACACATGATATTTTAATTTATGCGGATAGTATATGCATTATTATAGAATCAATCCTCAATTGAATATTATGTATTACGAGGAATAATTTGCCCAGTGGACTAATTCGCAAAAATAAATGCATAAATAAATATAATATAATATAAATAAAATAAAATAATGATAATGTCATTAATCAAATTGCGTCTGTGTTTGTTTACAATATTACGTCAGCTGATATTTGGATTTGATGATGAATGCCCTGGAAAAGTCACTTTTGATTAATTTTTAGTTTTAAAATATGCCAACAAAGAAATGATTTGCGCTGATTTTAAATGATACCTCTTCTTTTATAGTAAATTGGCCTCATTAATAAGAAAAAAATTAAAATAAAATGGTGAGGTACACCCGGGCTTTAACAGGGGATCATTCAAGCTGTAGTCGAATGCTCTGCCACTGAGCTATATCTTCAGATTATAATAACACTGTTTTTTGTTGGATATTTTTTTTTTTTTTTTTAAGAAATTATTTGCTGAGAATTATTTCCTTTGGCCGGTGTAACGTATAATATTCCCTTGTCAAAATTATTTTTTATTTATAAGAAAAAAGACTATTTTTAAGATCGGATTTTTTCGATTTTCGATATTTATCGGATGAATTTCACTGCAAAACATATTGATGGCATTATTTCCTTTAATTACTTAATAAATAATGAATTCCGTTTGAAAATCCATGTAGATTCCCGAGTTCAGCAGAATGACTCTCACGTTCAACAAGATACACCTGAAAAAGATCGGAGATTACATCGGGCGAAACGTTGTGTGCATAACACTCAGGATGAGAACAGTAATCGTCATAATCCAAATAATACAGTCATTATTTTATTTAAGAATGTGACTAAAATATTGCGTGAAGAATAAAATAATGTATTTTAATGTGCACATTTCATATACAATATCAATTTTCACTCTCGCGTATAATTTTAGCAAAAGAAATCTGAAATCACTGTGGTTTTCTTCTTTCGTGAAACCACAGAAATAAAACGACTTTATATTTTACAAAATATAAATTTATTTCAGTGTCTCAGTGGTCTTCACAGGGAGTCTGCATTACGTGTCTACGTTTCTAGTCGCATTAAGAAACAAAAGATAAAATAATAATAATAATAATAATAATAATAATAATAATAATAATAAGAAGAAGAAGAAGAAGAAGAAGAAGAAGAAGAAGAAATGAAAACAGCTGAAATATTAAAGAAAACCCTTCAATGTGGAGACTAACACACATGAGCAACATGCGCGGGCCAGACAAACTGCTGCAGAGGCAAAACATGAAACGTTACATAAAACCAAGAACATTGAAGCCGCATATCTATAAGTTCTCTAACCACACCCTATCTCCCAATACCGCAAAAAGAGTGAAACCAAACAGCCAAGTAGACTCAGGGAGGAAGGAAAAACCGAAGGGAGAGCACTGACCAAACCTCCGCTGGAAAAGTGCAAACTGGAAGCTTAGGAGGGTTATTGCCACTTAAATTCTAGTGAAGGCCAGTGGCCGCTGCCTACGGGAAATCAATGGCAAGCAGCTGTTGCAATAATGCAAATTTATCTGCAAATACTATGGAAAGAGGTGGAGAGTACTGGAAATCTGGGGGAGACTTGCTGTCACTCAGTTTCCAGGGAACACCACAGGTTGTTTTCAAGGAGAGATCTCTGATGACCTGTGTGAAAGCTCCTTGTGAGCCAATAATAATAGCGTCAACAAACTGGTACCATACCAAATAAGTGAGGAGGTCAAGGAGGATAGAAAGACCAAGGAGAGAAAGCACTAACCAGACTGCCGCTTGGTGAGTGCAAAGGGGACTGGGACCTTGAGGGGGGGACTAGCAGGACCCGTGGAAATTCTATGGAACTAGAAATATGTTTAATCAACAAATATGTTTTGATAGAAATGAGATTTTTTCTGGATAGCACAAAAACTTGGATATTTATACACACACACACACACACACACACACACAGACACACACGCGCGTGCGCGCACACAGACACACACACACACACACACACACAAAATGCAACAACTATAAGTTTATTAACATTTGTATGAAAATACTGACCATTGTATTTCATATGTAGAACTGGCTCAAACGGAATAGATTCATAAATACTAAATTAATAAGAACTAATAAATACTCAGAAAGTAATATTGTGTTACATAGTTCAATCCAAATAATAAAATCAAATTGTAATAAACAATCTTTAATTTACTCCTCCATTCCAGCACCTCTTGGCAGACAATGTTCTTTGATTTTCTTATTTTTTTAATCTTATTTCTTTCAAATGTTCCCTTTTTATGTAACGTTTCGCTGACTTTTTTCTTCAGTGAATAATTGCTACATGTCAAAATCAGTAGGAGTGTCTTTTTCACACCATTGAAGCAATGATCATATATTATTATAATGATATTCGAAATTGATGTTACATTAAAGGAAAGTCACTCTTTTGTTCTGGTCCAGGGTTGCTGTACCCTTGTCTCTCCAAACGACGTCCGGCGGGTGATGTCAACAGATTTGTCCACTCTGGGCTTTGTTTGGTTGCTGGGACTGGGCTGTTTCTTCGACGTGAGTCCTGGTTAATTAAAGGATCCAGTCGGACAGGCTGCCACTCTCCCTACATTGTTTTTGATAGAGTGTACAATCTGTTGAGCCCTGGTTTCTCAAGTCGACGTCACTGGAAAGTAGAGGTCATTTCAACCATAAAAAAGAAAGGAATGAATAACATATCGATAACTATTCATTGAAAGTTACAAAACTCTGATAATTCATGAGTTTCTTACTCTAAATACAAATAGGGAACTGGCGGCTTCTATTAGTAAAGTTGGGTGGTCAACCTTAAATCTGGGACTTTTCACAGTGTGGATTCAGAGGCTTGGAGCCGAGTGAGACATATATCATGTTTTTTTTTTCTCTGAATAGTGTTGGTTCCCTGGTGGTCAGGCAAAGTGCGTCATCGAGGCTATTTTTGTCATTCATTATATCGAGAATCAGGTAGGCTTAACACCGCCTCCCTATCCACAGAATTTCATTTCGCAATTCTCAGTAAACAAATCTCAGGTAGTTTTTGAAATTCTCAAGCTCCAAAAAAAAATTTCTTTTCTTCTTCAAATCTGCATCTCTGACCGCCACCACTCTCAACAGAAGGGTCCATTACTTTCATCCTCCATTAGGTCTCTAATTTTCACCATCACACACGTGGGAGAGTCCCTCCTCCTATTGCTGTCTTTACATAACCAAGGGGTTTTCCCAAATGCCATTTCATATAAATAAAGAAAAAATTGGTTGTCTTTTAGGGATAACCAAATTCCCGAAGAACAATTAATGGGCACTTGAATTCGTATCCGCCATCTTGTTTATTTCTTATCCAAAGAAACTTATAAATATTTGGCTTATATTTCAAGTGACCCAAAAATAACTTAGCCACCCAAGAAATAAGGTTACTTGTTTTTCTTAACAAGGGTGGCATTTGAGATGAGATTTCATTTCTGACATTTTTTTTAGATATCTTTATAATCCAAAATGTCAACTTTTTCAACTTGTGTGTTTTTAATGGCTGTTTGTGTCAATCCCAATCATCATGGAAGAAAACGGATTTCTTATTTATCAATTCATTCTATCCACAAATAAGTGTGTGTGTGTGTATGTGTGTGTGTGTATTAATTCAATACTATAACAACCTTTCTTAACAATGCTCTTTCTTTCCATCATCATCATCATCATCATCATCATCATCATCACCACCACCACCACCACCACCACCACCACCACCACCATCACCACCACCTCATCCTCACTACCATCATTATCTTTATTATTGTTACACCCAACGACACTGTCACATTGCCAGATTGGCCTTTTTAAAGCCAAATTTCGCGAATTTAGCTTTTAAATTTTACTTAAAAATCAGATGGTTCAAAGCTAAACACAAAAAGAAAAAAAAACAGAGTGCAAATTATTATGAAACGTAAAGATAAAGACTTGTATGAAGAATAAAGAAAATGTTATTGGATCTCTTGCTGGTTATTTAGGATTGACAATAGCGAAGAGTGGAGAAATATTAGAAAGCCGTGTGTCATCTACTCAGCTCAAGTGTAAGGATTGATTGAATTGCGAATGGAAAGTTAAATTGGATTCAAGTAACGCGTCCATTACAGCCATTTACAAAATTAAGATGAAGCAACAATAAAAACTACATGTTCGAATTTTAGGACGCCGATTTCGTATAAGATATTTATGACCGCTCTCCCTTTATATATATATATATATATATATATATATATATATATATATATATATATATATATATATATAAAGAGAGAGAGAGAGAAAGAGAGAGAGATATAGATAGATAGATAGATAGATAGATAGATAGATAGATAGATAGATAGATAGATAGATGTTATTTGGGGGGGGGTTGCAATACTTTTTTGAATGAATTATACAAAAGTGTAGTTTTACCTAAATGCAAGTTAGGAATATTTTTTTCTCTTTGACCAGTATGGTACGCCCAAATGGAGAGCGGCATATGTATAATTTTTTAAATATAATTCAGCTGCTCTGATGAGTCGTAGACGACGGAACACGTGTCAGTCGATAATTATATTTTAAAAATAATATATATATATATATATATATATATATTATTTTATATATATATATATATAAAATAATATATATATATATAATAATATATATATATAAAATAATATATATATATAAAATAATATATATATATAAAATAATATATATATATAAAATAATATATATATATATAATAATATATATATATAAAATAATATATATATATAAAATAATATATATATATAAAATAATATATATATATAAAATAATATATATATATATATATATACTTTATTTTATATATATATAAAATAATATATATATATATATATATATAAAATAATATATATATAATGGTTGCATAAATTCCACTGCTCAATGGATGACAGAGCAGGTATATAGTCTGTTTATCATACAAACATTATTCGTTACATATGTGCATACATGTTTCAGTGGAATCTCAATTCAGACAGACCTACCTCATTAGACCGAGAAAGGAAACGCTATTGAAACGAAAGACAAGGTTCATTCATTTTGCATATAAAAATATATCCGGGTGTTTTAAATTGAAATATGTATGAAATACGTTTGAAAGCCGAATTACAACGCAGTATTATGAACATAAACAAGTATTTATTTGCTTAAAATTAATATATTTCGGAGTTATATTCCGAGAAAAAAAAATTTTTTTTTTTTTGCATAAAATTCTGTATAAAATAAAATTCCAAAGTATATTAATTTTAAACAAGTAAATACTTGTTTATTTTCATAATATTGCGTTGTAATTCGGCTTTCAAACGTATTTCGTACGCATTTCAATTTAAAATTCAAATTCATTCAAGGCTTCTAACACGGAAAATACTACTACTATATCCGTGCATGATTTACACGCTGAAAGAAAGGGGGGGGGTATAGTTTTGTTTGTGAATGCAGACAGTAGAGGTTCGAAGAGAGATGTGGAAAAGAAAGAAAGTAGGGGTGGGAGGGGGAAGAGAAGGGAAGTACAATCCCGCCTGATCAAGCTGTCACAACGGTTTCATTTTAAATAGACAGTTGTCTTTTGTTTATTGAGATTGTCGGACTGACTTCCTCATCTTGGTTGTTATAGTCACAACGTTTCGGCCCTTTTGCCCTCCGGCCTTCATCAGGTGTTTTGTATCGAACTGGGGAACTGTTTGTTAGGAGTCTCGAACCCAACCCTTTATTATTATTACGGGGGTACCGTATTCGGACTCCAGCTAGGCTCTTGGACATAGTTGCTGATTCTCTGTTTTGAATGTTACTTTTCACTGCCTTCGTTCAGGATTGAACTCAGCACCTTTGGGTAACTATAAACTTTGATACAACGTCTAGGACCACTCGGCTATATGTCACTAGGACTAACCAAACGGCCGAAACGTTGTGACTATAACAACCAAGATGAGGAAGTCAGTCCGACAATCTCAATAAATGAAAACACCTCATCTCAAAAATACAGACAGTTGTCTTTTTGGTCAAAGTATTTGATTTGATCTGAAGTACTATTTACTCTCAACAGTTGTTTCCCTATTTTAAGACTTTCTGGTTGGTTTTCTTTTCCGGTGGCGCATTTCTTGTTCTCCTATTTTACTGATATACTCTATTTATTTATTTATTCATTTTATTCCTTTATTCATTTATTTCTCGTTTTTATTTATTTATTTGTTTATTTATTTCAAAATAATATACGTCTACATGATCAAATTAAACAGCCTCTAAACAAATATACTGGCTTAATTATATGATTTAAATAAAGGTGGTATCATAAGAGTTATATTTTTCATTTTAACGTGTCCGAATTAATTACGCAGACAAAAGTTTTCATGTCTAGATATAAACTTAATTTCATTCTTTTATTTGAGTTGTTTATCTTTTTTTTTTTTTACACAGTGATCACCACTTATCAAGGCCCGGAAGCCACTCAGGGATAAGGGTTATTGCAAGTACATTACGTTAATGTGGAGATTTGATGAAGTGTTTACTTAAGGGGGCGGTTCATTAGGAATTTGTTAACATTGGACTTGAAGACATCCAAGTTGTAGTCCGGTGGGAAGCAGGCAGATTTTTCAATACTAGGATATATAATATATTTTATAGGTTTATATGTTTCGTTATAGAGATATGTTTCCGGTATATATACATGCAAACAGATACATAATAGCATAGATGCGTCTATATTGGTAGAACATCCCGTTCCCATAAACCATCTCGTTAGGGTTGAGTTTTTGATAGAAAAGCGTCGTGATATGGAGTACCGTGTTTTTTTTTCTCTATTGATTATTATATTTTACCTAATATAGTATGATTAAAACTATGACCTGGGTGCCATCAACTAGAATTGAAACCAAAACATACCATCCTCATTCTTTACCCTCTGAAGGGTGACAGACAGACTTCATCTTGATGTTTCTTTTTTCTTTTTTTTTTACACAGTGGTCACCACTTATGAAGGCCCGGAAGCCACTCAGGGATAAGGGTTATTGCAAGTACATTACGTTAGTGTGGAGATTTGATGAAGTGTTTACTTAAGGGGGCGGTTCATTAGGAATTTGTTAACGTTGGACTTGAACACATCCAAGTTGTAATCAGGTGGGAAGCAGGCAGACGGAACAGAGTAACATTTGATTGTTTTAACTAATTGGTATAATATAATTTAGAGCATACGTATCTATTTTAATTGTCCACATCAATAGGTGTTGCATTAGATATGTAGGGTCTGAAATGCTTTTAAAAATCAGTCACTAAATATGATTCTTCAAACATATTTCGTTTTCGTTTTGTTCAATCCAATGATGTATATTGCTTTTCGGCGAATGGCCAAATAATCTCACATTTTGATATGCAATTTTCCCAGTCGCCCTCGTACAGTTTCTGAGCAAATCATTAATTTCCATGGATGAAACTGCATATCAGTGTGTGGTGTAGGGGACTAGGATATATAAATACCCCAATCCCGTTACAAAAGAATAATGAAACGAATGGGAATTGAAGGAAACAAAGACTCAATTAATGGATAAGATAAATGTCGTTTATTTGCTGTTGAAAGAAATGAACATTTTAGTTATAACGTGTCCGCGCGTATGTAACCAATGTCCGTTGCAGGACTGGTGTTGTAGCGAGAATAGGAAATGTGTTTTCATCTCAAGTTCGGGTCACTATTGTTTGTTCGCGCGTGGGAAGAGAAATAAATGTTGTAGGAAAATTGAGAATGGTAGGCCAGCGTGTAGACAAAGAAGAGGATATTAGAGTTGTCATCAGTTAGTAGTCAGCGACGCGAAGGTGTTCTTAGTGGCCAGTAGTAGATGTAGAGAGAAAGAGTGAGAATGTATACATACAGTCTTTAGCTCGTGCCCCATACATAGTAGGAAGTGGGCGTGAGGTGCGCGTGCGCGCGCGCCGAAACGGCGGCGGCTGTTAGCCCAACCTCTCTCGTTGAGAGTTGGTTCTAAAGAGGATTAGAAACAGCTTATCGCCTTGTTTTTATACTCGTTTCCAGAGTGTATTTTGCGCATGTGTATTTCCTTAGAAAGCGGAAGTGACGTCGTCCATGTGATGTGTACATGTTCGCGTGTGTGAGCACATGTGTATACGTAAGTGTGTGTGTATATATACGTGAATGTGAGTGTATGTACGCGAACGTGAAAAAAAATATTGTGTGGACGTGGGCGCGTATGTTTGTGTGCGCGTATGCATATGACAGCTTGAAATATGAATGTGTGTTTTGTGTGAGACTTGAAAAAGGCTCGTACAGTGGAACTATTTTGACTGTTCAATCATGATCCCAAAGCCAAAGCATATTTGCGAGCAGAACGCATAGGAGACTGAGTAAGAGAAAGTCTCACAGCTCGAATACTGTCTGACATTGAAGCGTTTCGAGGCCTTCAAGTGACTTCCTTAAAACTGTAACTCTGAAATTTGTAACTCATAACTGTATTTATTTTCTATGTAGAACAGAACCATGCCATCTTAACTTGTCATGAACTCGAAAGCTTTGTTGCAATTAAAGAGTCACCATTCTTCAAAAACATTTCTACAGTAAAAGCATGATGCGTATCAATCCAAACCATTATTGCTTAATGAAGGTGCCTGAAAAAACAGTGGCAAGTTATTAGTTAGATGAAAACATCATTGGCACTTGCATAATGTCATTAGCAACACATCGTTGAAAGTTTAACATGTGGGAGCTATCTTATTCCATGGTTTTTATTTATGATTAGGCGAAGAAAGAAACAGAATGTGCGATTGAACTTCATAAAAAAACTTGTGCATGTTGGTATAATCGTAGTAATAAAAAAGCAGAGAACGACCTCCAATGTTTAGCAGTTCGAAGCGGAGAACTGTAGGGGAATTGAAGTGAGTGTTGTAGTGGAAATGAGAATCCAGCATGTAGGCAAGTAAGAGGATATTAGAGTTGTCATCAGTTAGTAGTCAGCTACGCGAAGGTGTTCTTAGTGGCCAGTAGTAGATGGAGAGAGAAAGAGGGAGAATGTATACATACAGTCATTAGCTCGTGCCCCATACATAGTAGGAAGTGGGCGTGAGGTGCGCGTGCACGCGCGCCGAAACGGCGGCGGCTTGTTCGCCCAACCTCTCTAGTTGAGAGTTGGTCCTAAAAAGAGGAGTAGAAACAACTTGTCTCCATGTTTTATACTCGCTTCTGGAGTGTCTTTTGCGCATGTGTATTTCCTTAGAAAGCGGAAGTGACGTCGTCCATGTGTGTGTTCGTGTTCGCATGTGTGAGTACATGTGTATACGAAAGCGTGTGTGTATATATACGTGAATGTGAGTGTATGTACGCGAACGTGAATATGTGTACATGTGTGGACGTGGGCGCGTATGTTTGTGTGCGCGTATGTATATGACAGCTTGAAATATGAATGTGTGTTTTTGTGTGAGGCTTGAAAAAGGCTCGTACAAAACCTCCCACATATAAGGTCATCAACATTGGAAAAATGGAATTTTTCGGATATATATCTATCGAGGAAGCAAGCGACCAATAACTTCGTAACAGCCCATTGCGTTGAAGTATATGTAAAACCATAAACCATCGCGTCTATATTGGTAGAACATCCCGTTCCCATAAACCATCTCGTTAGAGTACCTAGTTATCATTTGAAATTGATTATGCGTTTGGTTTCCTTATATAACGCTGCTTTACGTTAATACTTCTCGTATATATATATATATATATATATATATATATATATATATATATATATATTAACATTCCATTTATAAGCATATTAGCCACATAGATTATTTTAATTATCGTTTTAAGGTATTTTATTTGTAAATATGCAAAGGTAGGAGCCTCGTAGGAGATGTTCTTTTCTCTTCCCTACAACCACTTTCTCACAGAAGAATTGTTGCGAGTTTGTCTCTGCTTTATCGTTATTTTCATGGCAAGTGCTCGACTGAGCTCTAATCTATGGTCCCCCCTTCGCCAAACTTTCACAAGAAACACTCGTCTAGCTGAACACACTATCAATAATTTCCCTCCACTCTTTATCTGTGCCTAAACGTAGATTCAATGAACAAAGCTTCTTTCTTAGAACTGCACGCCTGTGGAACTCTCTTCCGTTTTCCTGCCTTCCAGCTGACTACAATCTGATTGTCTTCAAGTCCAACGTAAACAAGTTCTTGATGAGCCGTTCCACTTAAGTTAAAAAATTTACCAAATTTCCATTACAAACGATTACTATATTGTCCAATTGACTACTGTACACTCTTAACCCTTATCCTCGAGTGGTCTCTGGGCCTTGATAAGTGGTGATGCCTATGTAAAAAAAAAAATCACGTTAGTGGCATATTGTTTTTCATTTATTTAGTTTAGTACTAAACGATAACGCTTGAAATGGTATTGAGGGGTAGCGAGAGGGTGATCCTTCCTTCATTTAGCTAAGTTATTTATGCTTATATATTCTTCGACGTTTTTCGGTAAGTATTGTTATTAACTAAATGTGTACCGGTTTTTAGTTAGTATAGTGATTAACTGGAGATGTGCCGGTTTTTAGTTAGTATAGTTATTAACTCGAGATGTACCGGTTTTTAGTTAGTATAGTGATTAACTAGAGATGTGCCGGTTTTTACTTAGTATAGTGATTAACTCGAGATGTACCGGGTTTTAGTTAGTATAGTAATTAACTAGAGATTTACCGGTTTTTAATTAGTATAGTGATTAACTAGAGATGTACCGGTTTTTAATTAGTATAGTTATTAACTAGAGATGTACCGGTTTTTACTTAGTATAGTTATTAACTAGAGATGTACCGGTTTTTACTTAGTATAGTTATTAACTAGAGATCTACCAGTTTTTAGTTAGTATAGTAATTAACTAGAGATGAACCGTTTTTACTTAGTATAGTGATTAACTAGAGGTGTACCGGTTTTTACTTAGTATAGTTATTAACTAGTGATGTACCGGTTTTTAGTTAGTATAGTAATTAACTAGAGATGTACCAGTTTTTAGTTAGTATAGTTATTAACTAGAGATGTGCCGGTTTTTAGTTAATATAGTTACTAACTAGAGATGTACCGGTTTTTACTTAGTATAGTTATTAACTAGAGATGTGCCGGTTTTTACTTAGTATAGTTATTAACTAGAGATGTACTGGTTTTTAGTTAGTATAGTTATTAACTAGAGATGTGCTGGTTTTTAGCTAGTATAGTTATTAACTCGAGATGTACCGGTTTTTAGTTAGTATAGTGATTAACTCGAGATGTTATTAATTTATGCTGTAAGTCAAAAGGATACAAAGTAATCCCAGTACATAATCCATAATTAAAATTTCTCCATCCAGTTGGTGAAAATGAGTTATCGATTACAAACATTTTTAATTCCAAAATCTTTCATATAAATGCAAATTAGCACGCCTTCGAATTTTATTTGTTCACCGGTGATGTTTTTTAACTATTTTTTCGTTCCCCTCAAAGTTGGGTTTCCTGTTTTCTTCCATGCTTAAAGATTTATCTTCTATATAAATAAAACAGTAGGTGTGTGTATGTCTGTCAGTGTGTAAAAATTTAACCGATAAATTTTTAAACTACTGGTCATATAACACCGAAATTAACAGGAAATAGCAATCATACACCAAGGGTGGTTTATAACAAGTAAAATCTTTGCTTGAATGTGTGAATAACGCATACAAAAATATGTTAGCAAGTTGATTTACAAAATGTTCATTTCAACTTGCTATTACTTTTGCGCATGAGCAAATTTATTTCAACTTGCCGACATATTTCTATTTCTTTCTTCGCATGCCCAGATTCAATTCATTTCTTCAAGCCGTTTTATATTAAATCTTTCTTACCTATCTCTTGATAGCTACATCGGTAGGGAACGAAGCTAGAGCACTAAATGTTTTGATTTCGATTCTAGCTGATAGCACCCAAGTCATTTTTTAACTTTTGAAATCACTACTATATATTGGATACAATATAATAACCAATAGAGAATTGGCTCTGTAATAATAAATACAAAATATGTATAAATTAAAATCTTGTTAAGCGTATTTTATGACCCAGCGTGGCTGGGTGCCTCCAGCTAAATTTGAGCTATACTTTAATATGTGTTGTTTTTTTTTAATATTTTTATTTGCAGAAACTTTCTGATAGTTTCAACTTCTTTACTTTTAACAATTTTAATAAAGATTTTCAAGCTTTTAACCCCACAGTGTATAAATTTATATCCTGTACGACCATAAATTAAAACACTTTTTTTCCATTTTATATGGACTCTTTTTATAGCAATAGCATCTGCTCAATTGTCATGTCGCAGTGATAGACATATCCAAAACTCACGAAAAACGTTAAGGTAGAAAAATAATCATTAATATAAAAAGTTTTTGAAGATAATTAGCATAAATTTTTTTTTTTTTTAAGGGGAAATTCAATGCAACTAAAATGCAGTTTAGGCGGCAAGCTATTTTGAGGGGGTTAGGGTTAGGGTTAGGGTTAGGCAATCTCTGTACAGATGTGCTATGTAAAATTCGGGGATTTTAGTTAGGCGAATGTCGAATGTCCGAGACACACCGAATTACATTACAAATCTTCTTAACTCAATAGAGATAGTAGTCGTCGAATCTTTTAGGGGGCGGTAAGAGACACAAGTTAACAATGTGGGAAGGGAAGAAGGGAACGGAATCAATAAGGCAGGCGTTGGGGATGGGGAAGTAACAGAAAAAGTCAAGTGGGCTAGTGATTAACCTTAGCTAAAATAACGCCTTGACAGAAAGAGAATAAACACGTTTCGAAATAACGTATCATATAGGGGGGGGGATAGTAACTTAGTTTGCTAAATTTATTCGAAATAACAGACCACTTAATTTGAAAAGCATTCCGAAATAAGGGAGCATTAAATTTGCAAAATGCTTTTAAATAAAAGCAGAAAATTTACAAAACTACTTTTAAATAAAGGGACAAAAATTTGGAAAATGCCTTTAAATAATAGAAGAAAACTTGCAAAATGCCTTCAGATAAAAGCTACGAATTCAAAAAATGCTTCCAAATAAGGGAAAACAAATTTGCAAAATGCTTTTACAAAAAGAGAACTAAAACGTATTTCGATGAGAAAAGGATACACTTAATTTTCAAAAAGTGCCGAATGAGGGAACGAAAAATTTGCAAAATGTTGGAAATTTGTCCTCTTTCAGATAAATTCGACACGAAAATAACTAGCCTGCAAAAAAAATGCATACACCCTTCCACAAACTAAATGAAAAACTCATGTCCATAAAAAAAAATATATATATAAATAAAAGGATGGAATAAAAAAAGGGGGAGGTAAAAAAAATATAAAGGTCTTGTTTCAAAACGAAGAAGATATTTTATTTACAATAAAATTAGTTGCAAATTTTTCCCTTTGCGGGCATTAAACTCAAAAACAAAGAACGCCAAAGTATGTGGGAACATGATGAGAATTAGCAGCGAACCGGATGCTAACGTATCCAGCATAAGAGACAAAATGAAAAATCGTCTTTTGCACATGGCTCCACGCACCGTTTCCGTTTGGAAAAAGAAAAATAAGATAACCACAAAAGAATTATCAACCAATGGCAGAGCTCCGCGCCTAAAATAAAGGCCTAAAATATCACAGTCAGTGGGAGCCGATGTGCCCCTATAAAACGAGGCATTTTTAGAGAAAAGAAAAAAGAAAAGGAGAAAAACATAGGAGGCGAAGACGCCGTGCTGCTAGCTGTTGAGGAAAGAAGTCGCCGCTCTCAAGTTAAAAGCCAGGACACATATCACCGACAGTAGCACGACCGGCCACCCATCGTCCGAAAAGATAAGTACGCTTACGAACATTCATTCTTTGTTAAATTATACAAGCCTACAAAAGTTCTTTCCTTATCAATGCATACACACCTACAAACATCCTACGAACACTTTACCTCTTCTAATTAAAACTGTCATTAATAAATAAAACCGGTTCTCAACCTTCAATATTCGTCTGTCCTTAATTGCATGGAGTCAGATTCTACATACCTCAAACGTTGTCAATTAAATGTATTCTTTGTTGCGACCTCTATGGCCTCATTTCCTTCACCCCTTCTCCATCTATAAACCAACCAAAAAAAACCTCAGGGCCATAAGTAACAACATATAATGCAAAAAAAAAAAAAAAAAAAAAAACGCTGGTTCTTATATTGAAAATGTCGTATCAATGAACGAATACAATATAATTCAAATAGTAGTTTCTAATCACTCTCTCATATGCAATAAATTTTAGGAAGTACTCATAAATTGATGGCGGCCAGGCATGTGCCTTTTTCTTTTCTCAATTTAAAGTCGTTTAAAAAATTACACTCCTTCTAAATATGTGCAAACCATAGCCAGGTAAATAAAGTCTTCGGAAGTTCGCTTTCATCACATTCCAGTGTTCTATTGCCGGGTATTCTTCTTTTAAGGAGGGCTCGTCAAAATTCCATATCTGTGCCGGGCAATGAATTCACGTTCAATATCCACGTCGCTGGAATTCAAAGGAGGCCGATTTTCGTGCTGGGACTCGTGACGTCATCAAGGAGCTAGCATTGCCCTTTTCTTCAAAGAGAATTTCGTACAAACTCAAAATATACGAAACTAAGAATCATAATAGATACGAAATACAGAAAATCAAATATAAGAACCAGAATAAAAATATAATAAATATATAAACAGGGGATGCATAATTATTGGTACAAAAAAATTCCAACAATGTCATTGACATGCAGAAGTGCCGAAGTGAACATTTATTGTTTATGTGTACTAACATTGACGGGAAGGTCAAAGGTCGTATTTTTACTGAGTAAAAAGATGAAAACGGGTTGTAGGATTCGCGGCGGAGTCACCAGATATAGGATATGTGGGGTATGATTCGGCATTCACCAATTCGTAGTCGGTATCCACCGATATTTAGAGACCATGGTTGCAGGTGGAGGGACGTCTGTAAGTCGAAAGTGGTAGAGTATCACTGGGACCTTTAAAGATAAATTTCACGAGATCTCCGACTTACAGAAGGGTCCTATCGAGTCACATTCACATCCACCCCAAATTAAAAGGTGTGAACAACTTCGGAAAAATAACGACAATCGAATGAGAACGCTAGATCGCTGTGCTGGGATGAAATAACATTAATAAAAAGTAATTCAAATCATTTTTATGTCAAGATTTTTGCGTCCAATATTTCCTGGTTCAATTTCAAACCATCACCCACAAAAGCCAGAGGACCCCCCCCCCAGTCTCTGTCATCGCGGCCCAGACTATTACAAGGCACTAGGCAGTTGCCTCTAAGTAACAACCTGCGACTCAACATCCTCAGTACGATACCACATCCAATTATTTTGGATGTTAACATGTTTAACATCGAATTTCTTCTCGTCACTAAAAAACAACTTTAGAAGCGTTATCAGAAATGTTTCGAGATGTGATGATTTCTGCTCTTTGTCTCTGTTTGCAGGTAACAGATGCTTCTTTTGGTGTTTGTATGGAAATGTTTTGAGGTCAGTGTTGTTACGAAGTTGAGTGCGAGATCTCGTTTTGATTTGTGAATCTTTCTCGTAAAGATAATAACAAATTAGCAGGAGCAGCAAATGCATTATGGAATTAAAAGGGACAGCCCCAAACATGATAAATAGTAGCAGCAGCAGCTGAAAACAACAATATTTACAAATCTTTACAAAATACCAAAATACTCAACACTGATTGGTTAATTTCCAACAGTTTGATTGGCTGTCAAAATCCAACTTTCACCAATCAGAAAAGATTTGCCGTGGGAGCCGGGCACCTGCTAAATTTATATTTAAATAGAAAGAAGCCAAGCTGATCGGTAGTGTAAGAGCCCTTTCTAAGTCTCACACAAAACACACATTCATATTTCAAGCTGTCATATACATACGCGCACACAAACATACACGCCCACGTCCACACATGTACATATTCACGTTCGCGTACATACACTCACATTCACGTATATATACACACACGCTTACGTATACACATGTACTCACACACACGAACACGAACACACACATGGACGACGTCACTTCCGCTTTCTAAGGAAATACACATGCGCAAAAGACACTCCAGAAGCGAGTATAAAACATGGAGACCAGCTGTTTCTAATCCTCTTTTTAGGACCAACTCTCAACTAGAGAGGTTGGGCGAACAAGCCGCCGCCATTTCGGCGCGCGCGCACGCGCACCTCACGCCCACTTCCTACTATGTATGGGGCACGAGCTAATGACTGTATGTATACATTCTCACTCTTTCTCTCTCCATCTACTACTTGCCACTAAGAACACCTTCGCGTAGCTGACTACTAACTGATGACAACTCTAATATCCTCTTCCTTGCCTACACGCTGGATTCTCATTTCCACTACAACACTCACTTCAATTCCCACGCGCGAACAAACAATAATGACCCAAACTTGAGATGAAAACACATTTCCTTTTCTTGCTACAACACCAGTCCTGCAACGGACATTGGTTACATACGCGCGGACATGTTATAACTAAAATGTTCATTTCTTTCAACAGCAAATAAACGACGTTTATCTTATCCATTAATTGAGTCTTTGTTTCCTTCAATTCCCATCCGTTTCATTATTCTTTTGTAACGGGATTGGGGTATTTAGATATCCTAGTCCCCTACAGTAGATTGCTTGATTGAGCCTGGCGTAAGCCACATGAATCCCTGTCAGTTGAGAATCCAACTTCAACATCAAGAAGAGCTATCAACTTTAAACCTGGCCATAAAAGAAAAACATTTTGTTTGGCAAAAAATAAAGAATTTGCTTGCTGGGCGTCGAAGAGTACACACCCCAGCTTTGAGCTCTTGCCCAGGGCTAGATAACCTCCATGAAAGAGCTAAGTTGAAAAGCTCTTCTTCCTCTGACTGAGAAGCTGTCTGAACGAACCTAAGTTGAAAATATCCTGCATCTTGAAACCGTTAAGAACCTGAAGAATTAACTTTCCTTTACATAAAGTGTTCCTTGAAACATCTTATGAATAATTATTCTCGTTTATAAAAAAGATCTCTGAGTTATTATTGAATTGCTTTGATTCAAAAACCCAGTTAATTACAGCACCGACACCAAAACCAGCTATTCATCAAAGCACCTATGAAAAGAACTCAAACCATAGCACCTGCCCAGCTAAAGGTATTGCCAATTAGGGTTATCCGCATTTTTGTGCATTCTGGGCATCAGAGCGGTAGTTCCAGTGACAAGTAAGTGTCTGGTTACATTTTGAAGGGTCCATCACTAGACAAAGATAAAAGTGTTGCCACAGGAACTTAGGGTTAGCCACTGCATTTAGGGACTGGAGACGGTCTTCTAACACTAATTGGTCCCGTGAAGCAGAGCTGGGTAAATAAACCACCCTACTGAGGTATGTGTTTATGGGGAGACCTGAGGAACCGTGGTACACAGGTATTTCATTTGTCTTCTGCCTAAGATATGATGAGAGGCAGATCACATCTGTTTCTTTTGGCATCTTGATTCAAACTGAATTGTAATGGTGCGAATAAAGCTTTTGGTGGAAATCAGGAAAGGGTGCACGCGTGCAGATGTAGTGATGTGCTAAAGGTGTGTTTCCTTTTTTTTTTTTTTTTTTTTTACACAGTGGTCAACACTTATCAAGGCCCGGAAGCCACTCAGGGATAATGGTTATTGCAAGTACATTACGTTAGTGTGGAGATTTGATGAAGTGTTTACTTAAGGGGGCGGTTCATTAAGAATTTGTTAACGTTGGACTTGAACACATCCAAGTTGTAGTCAGGTGGGAAGCAGGCAGACGGAACAGAGTTCCACAGGCGTGCTGTTCTAAGAAAGAAGCTTTGTTCATGGAATCCATGTTTTGATTTAGGCACAGATAAAGAGTGGGGGAAATTTTTCACAGTGGATTCAGCTAGACGGGTGTTTTTCATGAAAGATTGGCGAGGAGGGGGACCAGAGATTGGAGTTCAGACGAGCACCTGCCATGGAAATAACGATAAAGCAAGGATAGGCGCGCAACGTCTCTTCTGTGGGAGAGAGGTTGCAGGGTAGAGAAAAGGGCATCCCCCACTAAGCCACGAAGTCTATTTTGTACTCTGTCAAGGCAGGATAGGCTGTTTTTAGCAGCTCCTGCCCAGATATGGCAGCAGTATTCCATCCTTGGACGTACTTGGCCAACCTGTTGATTCCACTTCTGTTGCATAATCATATAATACAGGTTAGAACGATAAAAGTGTCGCTCTAAAGAAAATAACACTACGGCTTCATTTTAAAACTTTTATTGAAAAAATCAATTTAGGTAACTTAATTTTGTAGTAGAGCTGACATCTATTCAATGTAGTTGCCTTCAGCCTCAACCACCACCTTGATACGGATCCGGAACTGGGAGCATGCCTTTCCACAAGTGCCGGCGGGAGCTCAGCAAAAACTCGGCAGATGGCAGTGATCAGGCTGGCTTTGGTGCTGTGGGAGGTTATGTTGGTGATGTTCTTGACGTACAATCAAACAAAGTAGTCCAGTGGGTTCAGGTCGTGGGAGGAGGGAGGCCAGTGAGAGAAAGGTACAAAGTCGTAGCACTCCTTTTGAAGCCAAGCTGGGTGTCTTTGGACTTGGGTGCCAGCACCGAGTCCTGCTGCCACACCCAGGGTCTGCCAGCGGTCACCTGATTGCACCAGGGGATCACCACACTCTTCAGCACATCCAGGTACACTTTGGTGTTGACTTTCGAATCGACTTTGAAGATGTAAGGTGGCATGATATGGCCCTCACTTGAAACCACACCAGAAACCGTGACCGGAAACTTTGTTTTCATCACTCTGGGCACACCTCTGTTATTCGTGGCAATCCAGTGATACATTTTGAGGGTGCTGGCAATGGTCCTGTTGTCATAACTTTGATCTGTAGAGAACATAAGTTGTACAGCGGAGCATCTCTGATCTTGCTCATTGAACATTGTGTCACTTTCAGACATGATAGAAGGCTCCTATTGCTCTTCGGATTTGTATACAATTGGCCAAGTGGTGACATCTATGTAAAAAAAAAAAAAAAAAAAAAAACCTTGTATATTCTCTTAATCAACCGAGAATCACATCAGTTTATATAAAAACATGAGAAATTAACGGATATATACTCGAGTCAAAACAATGAAAAGAATATGACTTCTATCATGTCTGAAAGTGACACAATGTTCAACGAGCTGTGCTTTCAAGCGTTGAACCATCCAGATTTCTATTTTGAGGGTGCTGGCAATGGTCCTGTTAAATTGGATTGGTAGAGAGCATAGGTTGTACAGCAGCACATCTCCGATCTCGCTCGTTGAACATTGTGTCGCTTTCAGACGTGATAGAAGGCTCTTATCACTCTTGGGATTTGTACACAACAGGCCAACTAGTAGATGGTCTGCAACAAAAAAAAGAAAACCGGTTTTCATCAAACGGAAATGGAATCATGTCGTCTTTTCTAGGATGGCAATTTTATTGCTCCACCCTGTGTACTGTATTAGTCTGGATGGATTGCCTATTCGCATATGGCAGTTCTCTTATATAAGGACCAATGATGTGACCTTGTCTGTTATGGCCTCTGTGTGATAACCTTAACCTTTTGATTGCAAAGCTAAACGTTGCCCAATTGTTGACTGTTAGCACGTGTTCCACTTTGCTCCAAATGTAGAACAAAAAATGTGTACAATTGGAACAGCTTTTACGATCCTAGAATGTGTTGGTGGGCTGATGGCTCGAATAGGTGTGCTAATATCTAAATATTAATACGATAGCGTGTGTGTTATTTTGTGTGTCACACTTACATCTTTTTTTCTTCCGAGTGACTGTCATTTAATTGTTACGATCTTCCATGTCTTGTAATAATTTTACTAAGAATTCTTCATAAGTTTTGGCTTCGGTTTCGGTTTCGATTATAGCTAAAGGAAGTAAAGTTATCTATCTATATATATACAGGGTTATTGGATTGTGTAGTGGACTTTCGGTCAGCGTTCAAGTTGTGGATAACTTGGCAAAGACTAAAGTTACCTCTCATGAAAGAGGAGAACTATTTATGGCACAATGGGAGATTCCATTGTGCACACATGGGCCAGTCTATTCTTTGGATTATAATTGGCTGAATCACCTGATTGGATATGCTTGTACATAAATACAAGCCCTCAGTCCAGCTCAATCTGGTGTCAGTCTTGTGCATAAGCTGGACCCTTGGTAAGTGTTGCTGCTATTATCATTATTATTATTGTTGTTGTTGTTGTGTTATTGACTAACACAGTTCTTTTGATTATTCTACAAGGGTGTCCACAAAGTCTGGCTACATTTTGCAGCCAGATTTTGTGGGCACCGTGTAGATTATGCAGCCAGACTTTGTGGGCACCGTGTAGATTATGCAGCCAGATTTTGTGGGCACCGTGTAGATTATGTAGCCAGACTTTGTGGGCACCGTGTAGATTATTCAGCCAGACATTGTGGGCACCGTGTAGATTATGCAGCCAGACTTTGTGGGCACCGTGTAGATTATTCAGCCAGACATTGTGGGCACCGTGTAGATTATGCAGCCAGACTTTGTGGGCACCATGTAGATTATGCAGCCAGACTTTGTGGGCACCGTGTAGATTATGCAGCCAGACTTTGTGGGCGCTGTGTAGATTATGCAGCCAGACATTGTGGGCACCATGTAGATTATGCAGCCAGACTTTGTGGGCACCGTGTAGATTATGCAGCCAGATTTTGTGGGCACCGTGTAGATTATGTAGCCAGACTTTGTGGACACCCTGTATGTGTATATATATATATATATATATATATATATATATATATATATATATATATATATATATATATATATAATTTTTTTTTTTTCTTCATAAGTTTTGGTTTCGGTTTCACTTCAAGTTGATGCACCCAAGTCATATGGATATTTTTTTTTTTAAATCACAACTTTATGATATGTAAAAATCGATAAAGAAATTAACTATAATAGTTTACACGAAATCTGCATAAATTAAAATATCATATTTTAGTGTATTTTACATCCCTGTTAGCTTAGATAAATACTTTTGCAGTTTTAACAAAAGAGCTACAATAATATCAGGGCGTCTCCGTTTACACTAGACATCCACAGAAAGCCAACATCAATATATTACATATGAAAGAGTCGGCTGGGGAATTTCCATTGGTCCTGCTAGTGTCAAAATTAATTAAGAAATCAGTTCTCAAATATCAAATTGCACCAACAAAGAAAAGACATCACTCACAAAAACCTTGCAGGTAAAATGTAAAATAGCTTGAATGAACCATCGTTTGCATAAACCTATGTGTGTCCAATCAAAAGGGCAAATGATCCCATCGCCGGTGACGCGCCTGGGGCTAAGTAACCAAACTATGTCCACAACTTGTCTTTCAATATGCCTTTTTAATATTACATGAAATAAGATCATTGCATTGGGAAGTTACGCATAATAGTAAAAAAAAAGATTTTGAATACCTAGGCGTGACAGAGGAAAACTGTTTGGAAATGTCTGTTCGATACATCGTAGTTAATAAAACACTAGCAAGCAGACCCAAAGTTGCCCGGGATTGAATGAGGATCAATGAACGTTTCACACTTCCAATATTTTTATTTTCATCGAAATTTGTGAAATCACCCATTTTTTTCAATCAAATCGATTGATTGCCTGCTCTAGTCACGATGAACTGGAAGGGAGCTTCACATGCCTCCCCACAGTGACTTAGTCCACAGTAAATTCTAGGTTTTTTTTTTCTTTATAAATAAGTCAACACTTATCAAGGCTCAGTGGCCACTCGAGGATAAGGGTTATGTAATATACAGTGGTCAAAGGGAACATGTTGTAGTGATCGTTAGTAGTGGAAATTTGATAACTTGGATTACTTAAGGGGATGGCCCATCAAGAATTTGTTAACGTTGGACTTGAACACGACCATATTGGAGTCAGTTAGAAAGTAGAGATATTTTTCTGACATGTAGTTGAAATATTAAACAACTTGATCCTTTGTCCTGTTCGTTCACAATTCAAAATCAGCTGAAATAATTTATTGATGAGGCAATATCAATCAAAATAATACAAATAAAATTATATGGAAGGTGCTTCTTCAATATAAAATTTGCGCTTGTCTTTTCGAGCACAAATGTCTAATTTGAGTTGTACTCTTTTGCAAGCACACACACACACACACATGCACACACACATGCGCACACACGCGCACGCACGCACGCACATTGCTTCTTCTACTGAACGGAGACAATTCATTTCCTGGTTCTTAATACTTACTAAATTTTTGAGATGAGGATTGATTATTCATATTGTTTGGATTCTTCGGACTACTGTTCTCATCTCGAGTGTCATTTTCACAACGTTTCAGCTGATGTAACTTTCGACCTTGTATCTTGTTATACTCAGTATTTTTTCAAAAATGTCTCCATGTTAGCAAACTGACGAACCATATAAAGTAAACTTTTAAAAAAATTTCAACAAAAGTATATTTTTTTGTGAATAACATGGTACAACCATAACAAATGAAAGTGGGCTAGTCAGGCTCAGTTTGATTCGTCAGCTTATATGCTCCTTAGGTTCAATTTTTAAAATCTGTTTGATCTAATTTTATTTATTAGAACTGAAATGAGATTAGGAATGTTCAGGCTAGTGTGTAAATGACGGAATCTATCTTACAGTTTGTGGTGACATCCATTTGGCCAATTATGCATCTCAATAAAGAACAGATAAATAAAAAGTTTGGGCATAAAGAGAAAAGGTATAGACATGGCTGCAACTCGTTGGCATGAAAACCTTAAAGCAAGATGAGCTAAAGATTTTTTTGTTGATAGTCTATATCTCAGTTGAGATGGAAGGCATTTTATTCTAAGATTTAAAAAAAAAAATGACAAAGACAAAAAAATGTCTTATCATAGAAAATGAAAATTATCTAAAAAAAGAAAAAATGTGAAAATCCATTTTGTTTTGACAAGAATGTTTTGGCAAATATTTTTTTTAAATTTTGTTTTATAGTCTTGAAATCTGTGATTAGATGAGCACAAAAGATTAATGGCAGATGGTACAAAAATGAAAACAACTGTTTTTACGTCACCAATTTGGTGTAATGCCAGATCTTAATGTACTTTTTTGTAACTATTAGAAAAAAATCAATATAAGATTTCAAATAAAATCTTTATCGTATATTAATGAGAGAAGCTTGATAACATATCTTTCCATTCTAAAACAATATAACGACCATCAGTGACCCATTAAGTCAAGATTTATTATATGTATTATCAAATATATAATTTACTAGCAGGGGTGCCCGGCGTTGCTCGGGTGTTTGGAGGTGTATGCTGTGCAAAAAAAGCAAAAAAACAAAAAAAATGGTTAATTTTTTAAAACTTTGACCCCTATTATGACCCCTTAAAATTTATTGTTTCGGGCTCAAATCACTTTATTAAGTTAGATCCATGTTCAAGGAACCTAAATCTAAAATTTCAAGTGTCTAGACCCAAAATTGTCGGAGGAGTTTGGTAGAGTTCTTAAAGGTCAAATCGTTGAAATTTGACCCCTTAACAGCCAAATTTCTGGCTGACACCCGTCACATCGATTTTCCCAAATCTCAGTACCCGGTATTTCAAATTTCGAGTCTATAGACTAAAAATTGACAGAGTTATTGCGTAGGGAAATGTACACAGACAGACAGACACACAGACACACAGACAGACAGACAGACAGACAGACACGTTCACTTTTATAGATATATAGATTAACTTCGACATGTTTGTGTAAAATAAAATGAAATTAAAAAAAACTCCTACGTTTCTGAATTTTTGAGATGAGGATTGGTTATTCATATTATTTGGATTATTCGAACTACTGTTCTCGCCTTAAGTGTGATTTTCACAACGTTTTGGCTGATGTAACCTTCGACCTTCTTCAGGTGTATCTTGTCATTAATTGATATTATTTAGACTCTTCAAACTACTGTTCTCATCTTGAGTGTTATTTTCACAACGTTTTGGCTGATGTAACCTTCAACATTCTGCAGACGTATCTTGTCGAATACAGGAATAAACTCAGGAATCAACAAAAAATTCCGAATAGAACCTTTTATTTAATCCACAGGGAAACATGCTCTGATTCCATCAGTCATGATTGCATAGAAGTCCTAAGCAAATCTTAATTGTATTTTGAGTGTCACCCGCACTGAGGGTTGAACCTTAAACCTCCAGAAGAATGTAACTTTATAATCGAATTTTACCAAGTACTTTATCCACTATGCTATGGATCCTTCCGCAAAGATCCGTGGCATAGATGATGAGAACAGTAGTCTAAAGAATCTAAACAATATGATTTAAAAAAAATATTATTGAAAAAATTAATTTACTTACCATAATGTATTTTGATTCCTTTGTAAATGAGCAAATTATTTTAATATTTTGTTAATAAATAAAAAGGTGGATTACTTTCAAATCGTTTCAAAGTTGAAAGGAATTTGGAACTGTTGAATATAAAATCATTTCTGGTTTTAAAATTCTTAGCCTATCATCATGAATTAAAATGAAAGTTTTGGAAGTTGTTTACATCCAATCGTTTTGTAGAAATTAAAACACAAGCAATTTTATAAGCATTTGGGGTGTTTCTATTATAACAATATAGAAACAGGTGTATCTTGTTATTAATTGATATTATTTGGATTATTCGGACTACTGTTCTCGCCTTGAGTGTTATTTTCACAACGTTTTGGCTGATGTAACCTCCAACATCGTTTACAACACAAGGACCCATGGCACAGTGGTTAGAGTACTTGGAAAAATCAATTGTGAAAATGATATTCTTCTGAAGGTTCAATTCTCAGTGAGGGCGACTGAAAAAAATAATGCATTTACAAATTACTTAGTACCTCTATCAAGTCATGGCTGACAGAACAAGAACATAGTACCTTGTGAAGTAAATGGAAGGCTCCATTTGAAATTCCGTCCAAATTCCTGAGTTCGACAGAAACATTCCCGAGATCGACAAGATACACCTGAAGAAGGTTGGAGGTTACATCGACCGAAACGTTGTGAAAATCACCCTTAAGATGAGAAAAGGATCCAAATGATATGAATAACTAATCCTCAAAATTCAGAAACTTTATAGATTTGGTTTTAATTCCTAAGTTTCTGTTGTCTTTCTGACATTATCAAAAAAAAAAATTGAAATTAAAGTCGGTTGTCCACCCTTGATTCTTTAATGGCCGCTACTTTTTTCCTCCGCATCAACATGGAGTAAAATTTGATTTTCTTGAACAAAAGAAAAATACTTAAGTCAATTCCGAGATTTTTTTTTTTTAATATTTCATCTTCGTTCCGTGAATGGTACATACGACACAGACTTTTCTGTATTTTCTTTACTTTTAATTGCCGTCATAAGTGCCAAGCTGAAGAAGCACCGAATTTTCTGTAATATTTTAATTGTGTTTGCCAATTGTCAGTTGCTGCGATTTTTATTGGTTAATCGTTTTGCCACCTTTTGCACATAACTTGCCCAGAATAAGTTGACGATAACACAATCCTTAAGTACCTTCTTTTTTCATCATTTTTAACGTGGTAGTCACCATTTATCAAGGCCCAAAGGCTACTCGAGGATAAGGGTTAATGAATGTACGGTGGTGGTGGTGTAATAATAGCTAATAGTGTAAGTTGGGTAGTATTTGATTATTTATGGGGACGGCTCAACAAGAACTCGCGGGGAGAGAGCAGAGAAAGACAGACAAAGTGGGGGCTGCGGACCGGGCGCTAGTCTAAGAAAAGAGAAAGGATTTGTCGGAGTGTTTCGGGCATGAGAATGTGTCGTCAAAACAGCTCGGATGATAGATATTTGTTTTTTTTTTAGTTAACAAAATTTTTTTAAAAAGTTTTCCTCTATCGTTAAATGAATATCTGGCCAATAACAGTTTATGTGTATTGGGAAAACAACATCATTTTTTCTTGCCGGTTTTGGGTAGTGTGGATCCACCCTTTAATTGACATTGCTCCCAGGTCCACTCTGATCCGGAGTGGTAGTACCTGTTAGGGTCCCAACTATGGGTTAAATAGAAACCGACTTGAAAACAAAAAATATTATTATTACTATTAAAAATTTTTCTTCCGAATCTTTGGATTCGGCATTAAATAACCTGAAAAGGGTTGATATGCCGTAAAACAAAAACAACCAATCAACTTAACAGTCACCTCTTATGAAGGCCTGAAAGCCATTCAAGGAAAAGGGTTAACGAATGTAAGGCGGTAGTGTACTAATAGTTAATGGTGTAAATTATGTAGAATTTGATTATTTATGGGGACGGTTCTACAAGAACTTGTTTTACATTGGACTTGAAGGCTACCTTATTGTAGTCGGCCAGGAAGCAGACCAGTGGAACAGTATTTCACAGGCGGGTAGTTCTAGAAAAGAAGTGTTGTTCATGGAATCTGAGTTTAGATTTAGGCACAGATAAAGAGTGGGGGAAATCGTTTATAATGGGGGAACTTGTTGATAGTGGTTGTAGCTAGACGAGCGTTTTTTTTTGTGAAAGTCCGGCAAGAGGAGACCATAGATTGGAGCTCAGACGAGCACTTACCATGAAAATAATGATAGAACAGAAACAAGCTCGTAACGTTTCTTCTGTGGGAAAGAGGTTGCAGAGAAGAGAAAAGGGTATCACCTACTTGGTTTCGCAGATGGTTTTGAACTCTGTCAAGGCTGGACAGAGTATACCAAACAGCTCCTGCTCTGATGTGACAACAGTATTCCATTTTAGAACGTATTTGACTCTTATACAGATAGATAGAGGATTGCATTGGCAGTGAGATACTTACTGGAGCGGTAGAGTGATTCAACCATTTTTCCAGCTATTTTGGCAACAGATTTGATGTACCTTTTTCTTTTAAAAAAAATAGGTATTCACGGGATACTGTTTATGCATTTGAAGAGTAAAAAAAACAGAATAGCGGCGGCTACGTTCATGTTATTCATTTTATCTGCATCAATCTCTTTTTTTTTTTTAAATTTATTTTTTGGTTTTGTTTTCTTTTTTTTTTTTCAACTTTGCATTTAAATAATGCACACGACGCACAATCACGTGCCTCAACATAATGCAACTTACGTGCCAAAATTGAAGAGAAGAAAAAAAAAATCATTGCATACAACTTTCTCAGCCAATTTTTTAATTGTAATTTAAAGCTGCTGCTGCTGCTTTTTTTTTTTTTTTTTGTTAATGGCTGCCATATTTATTCTTCAATTTTCCATCCGATGTGCTTTCTTTCCCTGTCACTCAATATCCTGCAGTTTTTCGCGATGCTTTTTAATGAAGCTGACAGATCTAATAAAGAATTAAACAAATACAATAGCTTGTTTAGCTTTTCAATAAAGTGAAGTTATTTATTTAGTGAGCCTTTTTCGACATATTTTACTTATTTATTTATTTTTGATCCTGCTGGGAACTTTTTTTTTTTTTTTAATTACATTTTCACCCCAAAACAAGGCACATTGCCACTTTGGTGTAGGGGGGGCTACTATCAGGGGCAGCAACTGCTGGGGCACTATGTTGGGATTTGGGCAGCAAGATATCGGTTCACGTTACACTTGAACTTCTGCATGTCAGTATAGTTAGGGAAGCAGGGACCTGGAATGAAATTCCAGAGTCTAGCGGTTCTGGGGAAGAAACTACTGGAGTAGAAAGATCTTTTACATCTACAGATCTCTACTGTATGGGGGTGGGATTTAGTTGCCTGTCAGGTTTGTCGAGGGTGTCTACGTCGTATAGCACAAGTGTCTGCAGTTCGTCAGAGCATTCACCATTAAAATACTTGTAGAAAAGGCAGAGGGATGCAACGTTTCGTCGATGGGACGGAGGCTGAAGCTTAGATGCCAGTTCAGGGCCTATCAGATTGGCGACTCTCTTTTGAACCTTGTCTAGGAGCGAGAGACTAGTAGCAGATGCACCAGCCCAAATGTGACAACAATACTCGATACATGGGCGAATGGTGGCCTTATAGAGGTGCAGGATACTTTCAGGCGTCAGTAGTTTTCTAGCACGGTAGAGAGAGCCTATCTTTTTCGCAGCGGCCCTGGCAAT